>NC_044983.1:100685938-100985938 GCF_008728515.1 Papio anubis | reverse complement strand
TTGCTCTTGAGTGCCCCTTCTTACGTAAGGCTGTCACATAAACCTGTGGCAGGGTTCAGGGATCCGGAGAGCTGTGGTACCAGCTGTGTGACCTGGGGCCACTTAACCTCTGAAGGTCTCAGCTTCCTTTTCTGTTAAGATGATCTCATATGTACTACAGCTTGATAACGATATTATTATAAGACTTTTTACTGTAGAATTCCCATCAAATCTTGCTCAAATTCTGAGTGTGGAGAAGAAAATATATAGGAAAGCTCAACACATTGAGCTTATACTTACTTAAGGAAGCTTTACTATTGTATTGGCCAATCACTAAATAAAGCCATTTTAACTTACTACATTTTGATATTTTAACCCTTTTAGAGAAAGTGATGTGGTTAAAATAAAAACGCTAGCCTGAAGAATAAAAAGAGTATCTAATAGAGGTACATACAAACTCAACGTGAATGCCCTGTTTAAACCACTGTAAAAAAAAAAAAAAAAAATACAGTGGTCAATTCTGTTCATCAGTCTCCATCTGTATTTGAGAATTACCCCAAAAGTATTCTGTGGAAGAGAGAAAACACTACCCTGCACAAAGTCAGCTTCAGATACTAAGATGTGTCCACCTTTCACAAATGAATCCACTGAAATATGTAATGAATCTCTCAGTCACCATTCAGGCTGACTCCTTTTTATTACTGTTTCAGTCAATCTTCTGCCAAAAAAGAGGGCAATTCTGAATCCTGATATTAATATAGTAAATTTTAAAACCAAATATACAATTTTTCTTTTAATTATATGGTGTTTTCATGATGTGTATTCTTATATCCATCTATAGACATAAAGTATTAACTTGCTTATATTTTGAACGTAAAATATACCTGATATTACAATATTTGAAGTTGATGGAAGGAGTCTATGGAAAAACTAGAAGAATGGAAATAAGAAGGGGATCCCCCTCCAAAGGGAAAAAGTATGTGAAATTATTAAACTATATCATAGGTGCTGTGATGACTATAGTATCTTCTGGGAAGGCAGATTTTCTGAGACAAATTATTAAAAGTCAAGTTACTGAAAGTCAGATGCAAAAAAATAAAATCTTGGCAAACTAGTTGGCAAAAGTGTGGAAGTGTTGGAGTAGCTGAACAAAGCTTGTCTAATCTGTGAGACATTTTAGTAACAGAAATATTATAAATGTTTAAATTAAGTATCTAAAGTAAAACTTCTTCCATCAACTTCAAATATTGTAATATCAGGTATATTTTGAGTTCAAAATATAAGCAAGTGAATAGATGTTTATAGATGGGTATAAGAATGCACATTATGAAAAGAACATGCAGTTAAAAGAAACATTGTATATTTGGTTTTAAAATTTGCTATATTAATATCAGGATTCAGAACCATAGAGTCGTTTTCAGTTTTGTTTTGTTTTCTGTTATTTCACCAAATCAACAGATGCAGAAGGACTATACTAATTCTGCACTTTTACAGAGTAAAAGCCAAGTGTCCAAGTCACTTGCCTTCATTCCAGAGCCAGGCTGCCTCCTTGCTTTCCATGGAATTAACAATGAGAAAAGGACTCCAACCAAACGGATCCACTCAACATGCTCCCAACCCGAAGGACCTTTGTTCAGCATGTCTGTCAGTCTGGGGCAACTAATGGAGCATGCTAAGGAGTCAGAAGCAAATGAGATAAATCTTTATTAATAGTGCCCCTGGAAAATGTCTTAAATCTTGTTGTTGGTAGTTTTCTACAGGATGCTCTTTATGAAAGGCGAGGTCTCTGTGTTCATTGTAAACCTGAAATTTTATATTAAAATATTTAATTGCTTAATTGGGTAGATTTTGGAGAATATTCTCAGTCATAAGAGAAAATTACATTTCAGTCACTGCTTTCTCAATTCTCTATCCTATCATATTCTTTACAAAAAGAAATATGAATAAAAGCATCAATGTGTGTATTGGAAAGGATATGTAAATAATGTTAACATGACAACCTGAACAATTAAAAATTGTTGACTGGAAATACCAGTGAGTTAAATTGTACAATTAGTTGCATGTGTATTACACTGAAGTTTGGACCAAGTTGTTTTATTACTCCGAAGGTTTTTTTTTTTTTTTTTGCTAGATAAATAATATAACCTTATATATAAAGTCATTCCAATTAGTAATAACTAATAAGCATTACTTTTGGATTTCTCTATATTGTTTCTATTTTGAAAGTGTTATTTAGGTTTTTCTGCTTTTAAAATAATCATTTTACAGAGATGCCCTCTCACACCACTCCCATTCAACACAGTGTTGGAAGTTCTTGCCAGGGCAATCAGGCAGGAGAAAGAAATAAAGGGTATTCAATAAGGAAAAGAGAAAGTCAAATTGCCCCTGTTTGCAGATGACATGATTGCATATTTAGAAAACCGCCTTGTCTCAGCCCAAAATCTCCTTAACCTGATAAGCAACTTGAGCAAAGTCTCAGGATACAAAATCAATGTGCAAAAATCACAAGCATTCTTACACACCAATAACAGACAAACGGAGAGCCAAATCATGAGTGAACTCCCATTCATGATTGCTTCAAAGAGAATAAAATACCTAGGAACCCAACTTACAATGGATGGGAAGGACCTCTTCAAGGAGAACTACAAACCACTGCTCAATGAAGTAAGAGAGGACACAAACAAATGGAACAACATTCCATGCTCAAGGATAGGAAGAATCAATATTGTGAAAATGGCCATACTGCCCAAGGTAATTTATAGATTCAATGCCATCTCCATCAAGCTACCAATGACTTTCTTCACAGAATTGCAAAAAAAAATTACTTTAAAGTTCACATGGAACCAAAAAAAGAGCCCGCATTGCCAAGACAATCCTAAGCCAAAGAACAAAGCTGGTGGCATCACGCTACCTGACTTCAAATTATACTACAAGGCTACAGTAACCAAAACAGCATGGTACTAGTAGCAAAACAGATATATAGACCAATGGAACAGAACAGAGCCCTCAGAAATAATACCACACATCTACATTCATCTGATCTTTGACAAACCTGACAAAAATAAGTAATGGGGAAAGGATTCTCTATTTAATAAATGGTGCTGGGAAAACTGGCTAGCCATATGTAGAAAGCTGAAACTGGATCCCTTCCTTACACCTTATACAAAAATTAATTCAAGATGGATTAAAGACTTAAATGTAAGACCTAAAACCATAAAAACCCTAAAAGAAAACCTAGGCAATACCATTCAGGACATATACATGGGCAAGGACTTCATGAACAAAAGCAATGGCAACAAAAGCCAAAGTAGACAAATGGGATCTAATTAAACTAAAGAGCTTCTGCACAGCAAAAGAAACTACCATCAGAGTGAACAGGCAATCTACAAAATGGGAGAAAATTTTTGCAATCTACCCATCTGACAAAGCGTTAATATCCAGAATCTACAAATAACTGTAACAAATTTACAAGAAAAAAACAACCCCATCAAAAAGTGGGCAAAGGATATGAACAGATACTTCTCAAAAGAAGACATTTATGCAGCCAACAAAAATATGAAAAAAAGCTCATCATCACTGGCCATCAGAGAAATGCAAATCAAAACCATGATGAGATACCATCTCACACCAGTTAGAATGGCGATCATTAAAAAGTCAGAAAACAACAGATGCTGGAGAGGATGTGGAGAAACAGGAATGCTTTTACACTGTTGGTGGGACTGTAAACTAGTTCAACCATTGTGGAAGACGGTGTGGCGATTCCTCAAGGAACTAGAACTGGAAATAACATTTGACCCAGCCATCCCATTACTGGGTGTATACTCCAAGGATTATAAATCATGCTGCTACAAAGACACATACACACATATGTTTATTGCGGCACTATTCACAATAGCAAAGACATGGAGCCAACCCAAATGTCCATCAATGATAGACTGGATTAAGAAAATGTGGCACATATACAACATGGAATATTATGCAGCCATAAAAAAGGATGAGTTCACGTCCTTTGCAGGGACATGGATGCAGCTGGAAACCATCATTCTGAGCAAACTATTGCAAGGACAGAAAACCAAACACTGCATGTTCTACTCATAGGTGAGAACTGAACAATGAGAACACTTGGACACAGGTTGAGGAACATCACACACTGGGCCTATTGTGGGATGGGGGGAGGAGGGAGGAAGAGCATTAGAAGATATACCTAATGTAAATGATGAGTTAATGAGTGCAGCACACCAACATGGCACATGTACACCTATGTAACAAACCTGCAAGTTGTGCACATGTACCCTAGAACTTGAAGTATAATTTTAAAAAAATAAAATAATCATTTTATAATTTTAAAGAAATTAAGGATATTCATTATTTATTCAATAATATTTATAGGTTATCTACCATGTAGAATACTCAAGAATACAGAGATGAAATATGGGTTACATTTCTTCAAGATGTTCACAGTATATTGATAATAAAAACATCTAAATGGTATGCACATAGATTGTCAATATTAGTAATCAAGTTCATTATAAGTTTATGATTGGTACACGTGGAAAGTGCAACACATATTTGATGGTCCATGACCAAACAAAACAGAGTAATAGATCAGAAGTGGTTAACAGAAAGGATTTTCATGACAAATTGAACTACACTTTAATTTTACAGTTAGCAACACTGAGGACCTCTCCAATTTAAAATAAAAGTCTCCAAAATATGGCTTATAGTTTTTATAACTATGTTTAAAACCTAATCATAATGGTCTTTTACATACATATTTTGGTTTAATTCATGCACCTCTGCATCTATTAAACATCATTTTAATATATATTCATTTAATTTCTGACTGCTAAATGAAGTATACCTTAAAAATACATTGAAAATATATTTTGAGAAATATAACCAAGATGAATATGTATATATATCAGTTTAAGCATATATTCATTATCTTAGTGTTCCTTATTAATCAATAGTAAAAAGATGGTTTACACATTTGTATTTTGGGGGCCAGGCTGGTTGAGTTTACACTGCATCACCATCACTTACTAGCTGTATAGCCTTGGGCAAGTTACTTAACTACTCTCCATCTCAGTTGCATGTCTCCAAAATAAAATACAATAAATGCATTTATGTCATAGACTCACTTTGGTGATTAAATGAGTTAATGTGCTTAAGCAGTACTGGGTATGTTATTCTATATAAGCTAATGCTTTTGTTTCTAGTATTTCTAAAGAAATGTGTTTCCATAAAAGTACAGAACTCTCAGTAAAACAAGAACTTTGGCTAGCTAGAAAACACATTGCTCTCATATATGATCTATAGCATTTTATTAAGCCATAATGATGTACTAAAATTCTAGGTTCCACATTACTTTTTTAAATCAATTTTTACAACAATTCTATGAAAGAGATCATTATGCCCATTTTGGAAAGATGAAAACTGAGAGTCTAAAAAGTTAAACAACTTGTCTAAATTCACACTGCCAGAAACTGCCTTAGCCATGAGCTGCCTTCTATTTTTCTCTTAGCAAATCTATAAGAAACAGAATTCTTTCTATGGTGTTAACGCAATGAGAATCTCCTTAGGAACTGTGTTAAATATCAATTTTTCATGTCCGTGAAAACTAGCTTAAATGATCTTCCATGAGTCAGTGGTTAGCAGTTTCTGTTTTCCATTATGCATGATTCCTAGCTGCACTTTGTATAGGCTAATTACATGGTGCCTCATTAATAATCTTCAGGGTTTTTCGAGCTGTGAAATTTATAGCTTTTGTGGTGAATTATTTCTCACATTTGCACAGTTTGGGGTCTTGTAAGTCTAGTTGAGATACTAAATATCAATATCAGACATCAAGTAGGAATAAGGGGAAAAGACCGAACATAGTCTAGCTAGTGATTTTAAAATATTGAAAAGCAGCGAATACTTATTAATATTTTATTTTTATGACTGCAGGCATTTTTATACCTGTAGAGATGATTATAACATAGAATGGATTTTAAAAAGCCTACAAAAATGTTTCCAATCACAAGAAGAATTCAATATGACTTTCGGTTAAAATTCACTCAATTCATCACTGATTGCACAAGAACAAATGAAGAATGGTATTCTCTTGGTGCTTAACATCATGGTCAACAGACATAGTACAGCCTCACCATAATACAGCCTCACCACATTATACTCTGTGGTGAGGCATCAGCATGCAATCTGAGCAGGCGGTCAGGCCGGTCTTCATTCCTGCAGGTCTCTCCCACTCCTCAGAACCTCTGGATGCAACCACTTAGGGAACCTAATCTGCACTCAAATCTTGGCTCACTGGTGGAGGATTCTACACTTAAAAAATATATTTCAAGCTGGGTTTAATTAGTATGTTCCTCAGATTAGATTAGTGTCGCTCACAGGTAGACTGGATCAAAAGCTGACAGAGCAGTTTAACCTGCCAGGAGAAGTTCAAGTTAAAAGCGGGAAGACAAAAAGAAGCCTCAGTAAAGAGCCTAGGGTGGAAATAGTGCAGAGGTGAAGAAAAGGTAGCTATTCTGATTCAGTGGGTCTGCAACCAAATACTTCAAATATAATTTAAGTATTGTTTATGGCATACTCACAAAATGCTTCCAGAATGTGGTGAACATGACGATGAAAGGACGCAGAAAACACAATTAACACAGTGGCTAAGTTCTAGAGCCACGTTGCTTCAGTTTAAATCCAACATTTGCTACCCATTTATGGTGTGGATCTTTTCTTTTCTTTTCTTTTCTTTTGAGACAGAGTCTTGTTGCTCTGTCCCCCAGGCTGGAGTGCAGTGGCGTGATCTTGGCTTACTATCACCTCTGCCTCCCAGGTTCAAGAGATTTTCACGCCTCATGAGTAGCTGGGATTACAGACTTGCACCACCACACTCAGCTAATTTTTCTATTTTTAGTAGAGACGGGATTTCACCATGTTGGCCAGGCTGGTCTCGAACTCCTGGTCTTAGGTGATCCACCTGCCTCGGCCTCCCAAAGTGTTGGGATTACAGGTGTGAGTAACCACACCCAACCTATGGTGTGGATTTTAATCAAGTAGGTCAAATTCTCTGTACATTGGTTACCTTATTATTATTATTGTTATACCACATGAACCTGTCGCAAATATTAAATGACGCTTACAAATCACTTAGATTTATACCCAAAACATAATAAGTTCACATTTATAATTATTATGTGTACTGATTTGGGTAAATGAGACAAAATTTAAGAAATAATTAAATTTCTGTGAAAAGACCTATGCCTACTTATTATATCCAACTTCAACAGAATGATCAATGTGTCATAAATATAAATGTGTAAACAAATTATGACTTTGACCAATCTTTTTACCTTGTATCTAGTAAATAGATTGCTCCTGGGGAGAAAACTTTACCACCGCTAGCACAATGAAAAGATTTTAATGGCAACTAAATGGAAATTGAATAAAATCTTCCCTTGCATGATGAAAAGCTCTATCTATTGGTTATAACACACTACTATGTTTAAGTTACTCCAGATTTTTTACCTATTGTTTTCACTAGTACTTACCAAATCTAACAACTTGCTTGTAGGGCATTTGGGAATTCGTTTGAAAAGGCTCTGGTCTTTGAGTTTCTAATTATGCTACTTCCCTTCCTTGGACTCTAAATTGGGAATGCCTTATCTAGTATAAACATTTCAGAATATGCAAATTCTTCTTACACCATATGCTATAAAAAGCCTTAAATTTAAATACCATAATCTTAAGTACTTATTTAATTTTTTGTGTGTTGCCTCATTTGTCAACTAAAATGAAACCAAGCCAAAAACAAAGCAAAATCTCCCATGACTAAGAAGACCTTGCCGTTTTCCTTAAGTAGTTCCTATTTCATGCTAGTTATACGTATTTTCTAAAATGATCTGGAAATTCACTAAACTTAGGTTTGGTTCTAACTTTGTCAGTAAGTGGTTAGATTACCTTTGTCAAAAATGCATGAATTCCCTGAGCCAGTTTCCTCATTTTTAGAGGAAAAGACCAGGATTCCACAATGTCTAGGGTACCTTCTGGCCTAAGTTTTCATGTATTCTAAATAGATGAAACTCATGAAACAGACTTCTCCAGTGTTTCTCAGTCTTTTTAAATCTCTGCTTGCTTTCTTGATGTTAAAAATAAATTCATGGGCTTGAATATTTGGCAATTTGAATAAGCACAGTGACTATAAATATAAACGGCAAAAAGGTGCCCCACTCCCTAGAAGCAAAGAGTCCCTTCAGTAAATACACATACACCTATGCACATCCTTCGACCGGGCTTCTCCCTCATGAGATTTCAGAATCAAAACACTGTCGCTGTTCACATTAAAATGAATTTTCTCTAATTCAACTTTGCAGAAAAGTAAAACTACAAACTCAGAGTTTGCTCTGTCCTTGACATTCTTAGAGCAAAATGCTTTTACTGACTACCCTGTCTTCCATATCTTCTAAGACTGTGCACCCCAGATAAGGCAATAAGCTTGAGTGTATATTTCCATTATTGTGCTATTACTGACTAACCCAAGTTCTAGTTTCTAATAACCAAGACTATAAGAGGATTCTTCCTTTTTCATGTTATTAAATGAGACTTGTTACTGCCCTTCACAGTGCCATGGACAGTACCACTGCCACCATAAGCACTCAGTGAACACTTGGCAGATGTTGATGAGGGCATACCATGCAAGATACACGGACCAATTTCCTTTTTGGGCCAAATCGCACTATTCTACAGCACATGGAAGAAACTTTGATAGTTTTGCGCTAGACTAGTTTAAGCAACCCTAAAGTAAATTCAATGATAAGGCCAGTTGATAGCAAAATCTCAAGCATGAAAAATGACACTGTCTTCATTTTTTACGTATAATGTCAAGTATGGATTATAAATAAACTGGAGAATTTTCAAAACCCCTCTCATTTAATTGCTGTGAATAGACTAAACATATACAACAAAACCAAATTATCTTGTAGGTTTTCCTGTCTTAAAAGCAAAGATTTGGGGAGAAGGAGAAAGGGCAAAGAGTGAAACTAGTGATAAAAAGGAAGTGTCCAGCCTTGGGACTGGTGCATAGAGTCCTGCGTTCCAATAAGACTCGACAAACAGCTCTGATCAGAATCTAAGTGATGGGAAACAGCCTGTAGCTTCGAGATTAGCTGCTTCACACTATTTCTGAGTTAAGCCAGCACAAGTAACATCATGAATGCATAATTATAATTATGCATTAGAGTATGCATAATGATCTCAAAATTAGTAAACAGAGAAAAAGCATCAGAATTTCTCAGCTATTTTCAGGTTCCTGTTACAGAAGACAAAATATGACTAAGATTTTAGGGAGGGGTGCCTACTGAAACTTTTTTTGCATGAAATTTGCAAACTTGAAGAAATAACTGATGAATCAGTATTGATTTAAAAGTCTCTTTTAGGAAACTCCACATAAATGAGTCAAAGAAATATAACAGGGTATTTGAAAACATATGAAGCAAACACACAACCTGCTCATAATTAAAATACCTAAACCTCAAAAAAGAAATAATAATTAACATCTTGCACTTCTGTTATTGCCTAATAAAATAATGTGTATGCCTGGAATTGTTTGGAAAAAGATAATGATCTGTGATTGGCTAAAATAAAATGGGTAAAAGAACTAAGAGATGTGTTGAAGGTAATTAATGGCAAGTGGCAAATTTTTGTTGTTTTTGTTGTTGTTGCTACTGGATTCCAAAAATCTAACCATAAAGAGGTCTCATATTAATGTCTTCAGTTGTCATATAAGTTCATTTCCTTTCAGCTTTCAGAAGTGAAGATGGAATTCTAGTTGAACAGTAATATCTCTTCATATCTTGAAGACGGAATTCTAGTTGAACAGTAATATCTCTTCATATCTTGAAAGATAGTTACATCATGTAACTTCTCATGTAACTTCCATTCTTTTTTTTAAAATGTAACTTTGCCTTTTTAGGGGGGCAAAATGATTTGATATTCTGGAACCCTAATCTTTTCTCACGGTACTATTTTTACTACTTTGCTCTGAAATGTGGCCAAGTTCTCCTCATTCTTCATAACAGAGTCTTAAACTGAACACTCTTATCTTAGTAAGAGTGTTGGTAAACCTGAAAGTCAATGGGTCCTACTAGGACCTAGTCTATATACAAGGTAAGCTGCTAAGGTGATTTTCAGAGCATTTATTCTTCTTCAATGAGGCTAAAAAGATACCAGAAACTACCTGAACTACTTTTATATTTCATTTTTCTTGCTCTTCCTTCCTATCACAGTTCAGAAGAACCTTTCAACATTCTTCCTTTGCAAAGTTGCTCCTGTATTTTTTTTACCATGTTTATTATTTTCTTCACCTAAAATTTTTATATCCTTTACTAAAATTCATAAGCTTCTGGTCCATAATATTTTGACATTTACTCTAATAATAATTAGTCATATTTTCTGCAATCATCTTCTCCAGTGTTCTTTTAGGGTTCTCACTCCTCCTAGCCCCATCTTCTTCCCTTTCTGTTCTTTCCTGCCCACCTCCCCAGTCTCCTCTCCCTTTTTACCATGGTGTGCTTTGCAGTATCATCACAAGCCTCAGTCATCATTTGGCTATGTTGACATACTGAACAACTGGTTTAAAATCTCCAATTAAATCACACAATCACCTATTTTGCCTGCTGTTAGTTTTTATTACATATATCATTTTGACTACTGAAATCATTTAAATCTATTTTAATCAAATATACCAATCAACAGACACTTACCGATCACCTACTATGGACAAAGGCAATCCTGAGTGTTGTAAAGATCACAAAAGGGCAGTTATTTTGAAAATGTCTGCAAGCTTTTATAAATTTTGAATGTGGAGAGGGAAAGGTTAATCAAGCAAGGCTGTATAAAGTATCTTCCCAATGCAATCAATGGCTTGGCTGGAGAATTAAGAGAAGAGAAATCATTGCAAAAGTGATTTGGACACTGAGGAAGTAATTTTGAGATGGTGACTGAAGTCAACTTTGTCAAGTAAATGATAATCCAAGTTTCCCCCATGAATTTAAAAGATAGGAAAAATGATCATTTTTTCTTTCCACTAACTACTTTCCTAGTAAAATGAAAATTTTCTTCTTTATTTCAGCTTTGGGAACATCTGCATTTTTTATTATATGTTGGTTCACATGCTGAAATGTTACAGACACACAGACAATTAAAATATGTAGTGACCCTGTAGAAAGAGAGAGCAAGGGAGACGGAAAAGTTCACAGACTTTCTAAGGCAGAGCCAAGTCTAGATATATTATTAGACATTTGAAAAATTCTTTCATACTCCAACCAAATATTCATAGCTTGTTTTTGGTCAACAATCTTGTTATTATGTTGTTAATGTTAGATGACTGCACTAAAGACATTCTTTAACCAAACCAGGAAAAAATTTGTGTGAAATGATTAAATACAGGGAATCCTAGTTATAAATAGACTCTAAAAGTTCATTTGAAAATGTACCATTTGGAACTGAAATTACATTTTTCACCTTTACCAGGGTTTCTGAAACCAGAGACTGCAGACCTCTCAGGGGCTTCAATGTTTATGGGCATTTTTTTTTCAAATGGATGTTTCCATTTTAATCCTAATATCCTAATATAACAAACATGGAAACCAATGTACTTTATAATGCATAAGAGCAAATCAGCTATTTTATAGTAAAAATGCACTTTTGAAATGCAGTAAATAGAATATTCTAGTTTATTTAAGATGGCATTTTTCAAATGGTAGTTCATAAATCCCTAGGAAATTCTGAACCTATTGGATTTTGTTTTCTTTAAAAACAGTGTATCTCTTACCCAGTTCTTTATGAGTAAAGAACTGCATAGACTCGATATTACAAATGGTCAAGTCTCAAGGTTGGATTACGAGTAGGTTACTTAGCTCTTAATTTAGCCATGCATTATATATGAATTCCTATGTCTAAGAATAAGGGTCAGGCTAGGCGTGGTGGCTCATGCCTGTAATCTCAGCACTTTGGGAGGCCGAGGTGGGTGGATCACCTGAGGTCAGCAGTATGAGACCAGCTTGGCCAACATAGTGAAACCCCATCTCTACTAAAAATACAAAAAGTAGCTGGGTGTGTTCGCGTGCCTGTAATCCCAGCTACTCAGGAGGCTGAGGCAGGAGAATCGCTTGAACCCAGGAGGCTGAGGTTGCAGTGAGCCGAGATTGCGCCATTGCACTCCAGACTGGGCAACAAGAGTGAAACTCCGTCTCAAAAAAAAAAAAAAAAAAAAAAAAGAGTAAGGGTCTTTTGCTAAAGGAGAGAAAAGGAGATTGAATGTTTCCTTTTCTGGTCACAGGAAAATTTTTAATGTGTTTTGTATTCTTCAGCCTTCTCCCATCTCTGTTCCTGTCTCCCTGATTTCAAAATTGTCCCTGATCCTTGGAGTTTTTGAGCCTCTTCAACTCCCCTAAAACAGTCTCCTTATTTGAAGTATGTGTCCCATCTTACAAATTACTCCAGGTGCCAAAATGACCATTTTTCTCTTTTTCACCATAAAGCAAACAGACAAACACTTCTATTCATTTAGTGGATCGGTTCTCAGTAGGAAGGCAATCTGACTGAATTGATATGAAGGAATGAATGATTGCTATGCCGCTAATTTATCCATAATTATTAAGCCACTCATCATTTTCAAAATTTGTTTTTCTTTCTCCAAATCTAAAGAGATATGGTCTTTAACTCCTCCAAGTTTTTGTTTGTTCATTTTATTTTTAAGTCTCTCCAGGGGCTCTCTTGGCTAAATATTTGATCACTGCAGAATGGCCAGGGCGCAAGTTGGGCATTTTTCAGTTAATATAATAAGCAAAAGTAAGTCAGGAGCTGTCTGTAAATAATGTATAAACTCGATGGCCACAGAAGCCTGACATCCTGACTTTTGAGATGTTTGGAGTAGGCTCACTGGTTACCAAGTTACCACCATGGAAGTGCAATGAACTATGATCCTAAGAATTGTGTTCTTCTTTCTTCAGAGAGTCATTTCTAAAACTGCTGAACTCTGGTAGCTCTACGTGTATCGTGGCCTCCCTACATATCACTTGTCACTAATTGGAGCAGCTGCTCCAGACAGGCTTGGTCCTGGCAAACAGACTGAATGCTTTTCTCTGCCCTTAGGAAATCTGTCTCTCCAGGTGAGGTTTGAGGCCATGTGCAGAGCAGACTGTGGAGTTTGTTTTCCTGCTATTCGGACAACGGATGAATTTCGGACTTCAACATTTTAGTGTTACTGGTCCACTCTTTTGGATATTTCTGAAAATAAGTGCTTTTCAAACCTGTTTTTTTCAGTTCCTGATTAAAAGGTCACAGAGCCCCTAATATACAATACAAACAAATACATCTTTGAGAGTTTAATGCAATTTGGCATAGAAACGAAGTTGGTATCCAATTTCTCCTCTAGCATTGTTAGCTAGTTGTTATATGCTAGTTTCCAAATCACTCCTAAAAATGGTAAATACAGACCTATTTTCAGTACAAGTTAAAGGCAAAGATGCTGACCTTCTATTTTAACTTTTCAAAGAGCCCTGTCGGCACCAGAGTTCCAATATCAGTAATTTCCCAGAACCCTAGACCATCAGTGACATCATTTTTAATGTTTTGCTCTTCTTTACAATATTATAAAAATGAATCTTATTCTGTTTTTAATCACAAGCCTTATCCAGCAATCAAGGTAGGTATATAATAAGCTAAGCTACTCTGTAAATCTAAACATTCCCCACAAATGGAAAAGATATAGCCTGGGCTCTCTGATTGTTACTAAGGCGACTATCTAAAATGAAAATCTGATTAACCCTTTTGCTGCCTGGAACTACCCATGTACCATGTTAGCTGACTTCCCTGAACTTATCTCTCCTTTTTCCCCCTCAAGAAATTCATAATTGCATTGCTCCAAAGGAGTTATGCTCTGGTTATCCTATCTGAGGACAAGAGGGCTGTGATGGGTGGTAGTTCCATCTGGACTGCTGAGTGGGGTGGCTGCCTCATCATGAAGAAACAGACATTAAAACAGAGGGCACATGATTTCCCACTTATTTACGGCATTAGTTTGATGAAATCCTTGACAACATTACAGGATTCCCATTCAATAAATAGCCAAGTACCACTGTATTTTCTTTTCACTCGGGGAATGATGTGACAGTAAGAGCTGTATGTTTCACAAACATATTTTCCTCAACTATTTTTGAATGACATTAGCAACTGTTAACATTTGCTAGGAAGAATAATATTTCAAAGCATTATGCAGAGTTTTAGCCAAGAACAAATATCCATCAGGCGCTGTCTACTCTCTTTTTACAGTAAAACCGAAAAGGGAATTCAACAGCAAGGCGGGGCGGTGACATAAGAACGCACATTTCCATGTAACTTTGGCAATGGGAGGCTGTGCACTAGGAATTCATTAATAGATTTAGAAAACTAAGTTGTATAATACAATTACATTAAAATGCTTGTAGACTTTGGAGTATATCATTACATTCAAGGTTCTTTAAAACTCTCACTCCCTACTGCCTCCACACCACTCCCCTTCCAAACCTTTCTAGAACGATGACTTGATCGTTTCCACTTGTCCTCTCCCCTGGAGGCAAAAGAGGCCATTTGTTATTCCGTACACAGTGCTTGATTTCTCCCTTCCTCTTCTGGTTAAGACCATTCCCTCCATCCTGGCTTCCCTCCATGCTCCTCTCTACCAGTTTGAACCCATTCCCTCCTTCAGATCTTGTTCAGCTCTCATTGCCCTGAGGAAGCATTTCCCAATTAACCTCTCTCCCCTCCTTCAGGTCACCCTTTTATGTCCTCTGGGAATATAATTGTGTTATGTCGTTTTGTACTTGTTGATATATTGCTTGTAACTGCTTTTTTTAATTGTGTGTGTGTCATTGCATTTGCTTCTATTTCATTTGTCTACATTTTATTTCACGTGTGTCTTTTTCCTTGTTCAGTCTTCTAGTTTTTGTCATTTCAGAAGCAATGTTATACTCCCCACTGAATAGTTCATCAATAAATACTTTATGACTAATTAAAAAATAGTTAATGTTCATTTATCACTTGAGCTTTCTATATTTTCATGATTCTTCATGCTGAATTTTGCAAAGTAACAGCACCACTAGCAAATGGCTCTCAAATCTATACTGTCAGCTTATAGCTAATCTCCCATATCCTTGCATTTCTTTAAGATATTTCTTCCTGGATCTTTGTATTTATTTTTCTTACTATAATTTCAAATTCAACATGTCTAAAATGAATTTCATCTTCTCTAAAAACCCAAATTTCCCTTCACATTTACACATTTCTATTAGTTACTCACTGATTAAAAAAAAAAAAAACCTCTTGTTATCTAGCATTTCTAAACTGTAAATAATATATTCAACTTTTACATACGGCATTACATAGGAATAACTTGAAAAATGTTTGATACATTAATGAATTACATTTTTGGTTGAATGTTCACACAAAGTATGCAGTGTGCCTTCCTTATGGGGATTAATAATTGTAGTTAATGATCAGAAGTGTAAAAGAATGTGTAACATGCAAGAATAACCAATAAAAATTGTTTTTAAGGACTCTTTTTCTTTTTTAAAAAAGTTTTTATTTTAGATTCGAGGGTACATGTGCAGGTTTGTTACATAAACTTGTTGTACAGCTTATTTCATCACCCAGGTACTAAGCCCGGTACCCAACAGTTATCTTTTCTGTTCCTCTCTCTCCTTCCAACCTCTACCCTCAATTAGACCCCAGTGTCTGTTGTTTCCTTATTTGTGTTCATACGTCCTCCTTATTTAGCTCCCATTTATAAATGAAAACATGCGGTATTTGGTTTTCTTTTTCTGCATTAGTTTGCTAAGGATAATAGCCTCCAGCTCCATCCATGTTCCTACAAGACATGATTTCGTTCTTTTTTATGGCTGCATAGTATTCCATAGTGTATATGTACCAAATTTTCTTTATCCCATCTGTCACTGGTGCACATTTAGGCTGATTCCATATATTTGGTATTGTGAATAGTGCTGCAATGAACACTTGTGTGCATGTGTCTTTATGGTAGAATAATTTATATTCCTCTGGGTAAGGATATTTAAATTCACTACATGTTAGAATACATTAAATCATTAAAAATATGTTAAAAATTAATTTAGAGTTTGGGATCTAAAGTCGTGGAACTGGTTACAAATTCAGGAACATACAGGAGAGTGAACATGGAGGCTG
This sequence comes from Papio anubis, assembly GCF_008728515.1. Taxonomy (NCBI): domain Eukaryota; kingdom Metazoa; phylum Chordata; class Mammalia; order Primates; family Cercopithecidae; genus Papio; species Papio anubis. The sequence goes on along the minus strand of NC_044983.1, from coordinate 100,969,726 downwards.
GCTTAACTGGGAAAGAGTAGAGTGAACTTTGAGGTGCTGATTACCTGGTAGAAGGTGTTCAGCTTAGGGAGATGGTAAGGGGAGGCTATCTGTTGCCACAAATAGGTGACTTTAGACAAATGCATGTAACTCTTTGGAGTTATACTTCTTGCCACTGTGAAAAGAATAAACTAAAGGTTCTCAAAGATCACGTCCTCCTATAGATTTGTATGAATCTAAACATAACTCATTAATTGGGAGATGAAAGATACTAGTGTGTAAGAGTCAAAGTGAGAAGGGGTGTTCATCGGAGATAGCAAGGTCCTCCCCTGTTCCCTTCTTCTTTTCTCAGATCCCTCATTAATATGAGACAAAATTTATTACATTTTAATGTACTTTCTGGGCATTTACACTCCATCAGTAAACCAAGTTTCAAGTTAAAAAAGATAAGATTTTCCTGGCAGAATCTGAGGTATCAATTAATGGAGGGAAGGAGGCACTTTAGAGAAGATAATTAAGACATGTAAAACTACATTACTAAGGTGTTACCTATTTGCAAGCCAATTCTGTAAATCTATAGAAAACATTCTAAGGAATGGCTGAACAGGAGAGAGGATCAAATAATTCAAGAAGATCTGAGGGGACCTAGGTAGAAATCTTAAAATCAAAGGCAGGAAATCTGTGTAAGCTTTATTAGAAAACTGGTATGGTCTTATGAGAGGAGTGGCTTATTGAATCCAAGGACAGCATAGCTGAGGATAATTTTTAGGGGGATAAAAGCCAGTTGAAGACAAAGTTATTATTTTCTCCTCTCCACCAAAAGCAAGCAAACAAACAAAAAAATTGTGGAAAGAACCATGGGCAGAATATCACAAACAGTTCTTCCTTTAATTATATATGTGATCAGCTATGTTGTTTCTCAAAGTTTCAGTTTTCTTATTTGGAATGTAAGGGTTGGACAAAGTTTCTTTAAGCTCCCACATTGTGTAATTTGGCAATATCACGGTTCCACGGGACTGTTACCAGAAGATGACACACAATTTTCCAAAAGAATATAGAAAATACAGGCAGTAATGGTTTATTAACATAATGACAATAATGGTTAGTATTTATGGAGTGCTTGCTCTGTGCCAGCCTTTGTGTTTTGTAATTTCCATACATAACCTATTTTAAAATTCAAAACATGTGTTTACATGTTCTATTAATATCCCCACTCACACAGATCAGCCAATTGGAGTACAGAGAAAGGTAAAGTGGCCCAGAGCCACAAGCTCAGCAGTGATGGAATTCAGATTTAAGACCAAGCATTTCAACTCCAGTGCCCGAGCTCTCCATCACCACACTACAACAACTCAAATGAAAAAAAATATGGAAATACATACATTTCTGAATGTATATAGAAGAAGAAGAAATGCAACACATAATCAAGACTAGGAAAAAAAATGTTCCCTGAAAATCAATATAAAAAATTGTCCTCTTAGGGTGAGGAGAGATAATATTTAGAAGCAAACACAGAAAACACTGATAAATATTTGTTTCATCTCTGTTTTTGCACACGTACACACAAACACAAAAACATTTCTGCTATTTTGTTGATAACCTGGTTTATTTGAAATAGAAATAAAAAATATGTGATAATTTTAAAAAGAAGCTATCCTCAATGAGAGAATGGAAAATGAAATAATACTTAGAAAAACTGTCAGTGTTTAAGACCAAATGACCAGTCACTTCCATACCAGGTATTAAGAGAAAATGACAAACTTTGCTGCAGATCTCAGCACTCAGGATTCAGAGCAACATCAGATGCAAGAGGATAAATGAGGAGCTCGTGGGAAGAACATAGCCTACAATCTAAAACTTGCTGGGCGGCCAAAAAAAAATGCTCGGAAAGTACTGAAGTGAATTACATAGCAAATTCATATGTATATGTTTGAAAATGGAAGGCATTGCATTTAGCTAGATATAGTGTTGCACTGAACAATTCTCAACATATCAATAAAACCTTCTTACCCAGTTTTCTCATAGAAGAATGAAAAACCAATCAGGCTGACATGACAAATATTACTCTCATTAGATTGAAAAACTTCATACTCAGGAAGCCTTAAAATATACTAAAATATACTTTTTCCATATCAACACAGAGGGAATTTACAAAAAATGGTTGTTCATGGCACAACCTCAATCTTTAGAAATCCACAACTGTTAGTCCTCTGTCTGGAATTATCTATCAATAGTTTTAATGATGTAGATAAAATAATAAATCAGTTACTAATTTAATTTGCTGACAGCAATAACTTGGAAGGAATAATTATATTCAGTTATAAGTCATATTAAATTCTATTCTATTTCAAATATTGCATAATGTAAATGTGTATTTGTTTTAAAAAAAATCTCTTGAAGTAATTATTAACTGCATTTCTTTGGTAAAGACAGAAAGTTTCAGAATTGTACTGAGTAATCTTTGGTTAACAGTTGACAGAGTGATGAAGTCAGGATTTGAATCTGGGTCACAGTTTTCTACTATCTCAGCTGTCTTTTGGTGACATTAATACTGTAAAAGCCAAACACAGGTTTTGAACATTTTTAATGTTTTTAAACAAAGTGACTATCCAAACTACAGCTTTACAGAGGAGTTATTTCAAAGTGATTTACTTGAGAATGAGAATGGTAACAAAAATTAAAATTTACTGAACTCTCCTTTAAGCACTATGTTAAGATCTTTTTAAAATGTCATTTTATTCAATTTATATTTTCAGCAAATATTTATTGGATGTGTTTTAGGTGTTGGTGAAATAGCAAAACATACAAGATAATCTGTCCTTGTGGAACTCACTCTCTGATTAGGGAGAAAAAATTATATATGAACACTATAAGGTGATTTCAGGTAAAATAAATATATAAGGAGACAATAACAGAATCTTGTTTGCTTATCTGTTTAAGTTTGTTCAGAGAAGGCTCTGTAGCAAAGAGCACATCTGAGCATGTCCCTGAATGAAGCCAAGGAGTGAGTCATGTGAAGGTCTGTAGGTGAAATGTTTGAGGCAGAAGGCACAGCAAAAGCAGAGGCATCAAGATGAAAATCCAGCAAATTATATAGCAGAAAAGAGACTAATGTGGCCATGATGAAGTCAGCAAGGCAGAGATTGGATAGGGGCTAGAAAAGGTCCAGATCATGTAGGGCCATGTAGACCATGGAAAAGGTTTTGGATTTTACTCCAAGTATGATGGGAAGCCATTGCATACTCTTGGGAATACCATGCTGTAATTTACATGTTAAAATACCACTTGGGTTGTGATGTGATGACCAGTCTTTGTGGGACAAGGATAAATAGAAAAAAAAATGAAAAAGCTGCTGCTGAGGACTGGTGAGAGACGATGGTGTCCCCAACCGGGATAGCTCTGGAAGTGGTGGGAAGTGGTCAGATTTTGAAGGTGAAATTCATTGACTTGCTGAGGATAGAGTCCGTGAAAAAAAAAAAAGAGAGAAATCAGGGCTAACTCCCAGATTTGAGGGTCTGAAAAACTGGGTGAATGATGATGACATTTATGAAGATGAGGAAGATACAGACAGGAATCATCTTAGGGTATATGTTTTAGAGTTCTGACTTCCAAATCTCTATTGTGATACAGTGATGTCAAGTAGGCAATTAGAAATATGAGTCTGGATCTCAGATGAGAGACTGGGCTGGGATTTAAATTTGGCTTTAACATGGAAGTTAAAGCCATGGGGTATGAGATCATCTAAAGAAAAGAATAGACCAGAGTCCTGGACTCAATATTTAGCAGTTAGTTTCTTGCCAAGAAAAGAGAAAGTACATTCAGTAAGGTGGGGAAAGCAACAGAGGCCATGTCATGGGAACTGAGTGCTGACAGTGCTTCAGGAAGGAGGGAATGATGGAGTAGATAAAATCAAGCCTTATCACTAAGCAGGATAAGAACCCCCATCTGCTTTCATTTTCTTAAAAAACAGATGAAGAACCTGAAATTGAGAGAGGTCAACTAACTTGCCTAAATTACACAGCTAATGAGTGCTACAGCTAGGACTCACACTGGTGGGTGATGTCTGATTCAAAAGATCATAATTTCCACGTTTTCAAAGTGTATGAATATTCTCTAAACAGATAATATTACAGGACCATTCAGAATATTGATAAGGCTAATCATTCACAACTGGGACCATTCTCATCTATTAAAGAAATAAAACATTTAACAATTAACAGTCAGATTTTGGGGGAAAAAACCATAAATTCACAAAGATGCTTGTCCATACTACAATTCATTTGCATTGCCAATTTTGCAGAACCATTTTTCATTGTACATTAATATCCTTGATATAAGTTTTTACTCTGTCCTCAGGCTAAATACATTAGTATATTATGTAGATTTGCACTATCATATGTCTTTCTAACCCAGTGACAAAACATTTGAGTATCCCTATATACCATGCTGTAAACAAGAATCTGTATAATTCTAAATTTGTACACCACTGCTGTAAAATGCTCTCTGCCAACTCTTTTTATGTGAGGTAACCAAAGCTGAGGCACCTTTTGGTATGGAATCCCTTTGCTATTGCCTAATACCATAAAATTTTTGGCAGCAAAGAGCTGCCATATGGAGAGACAATGCCTACTATTCGACTATACAAAAATCATGAAACGAATCCCTATAATTCTCTGTGTATCATAGTATATTTATAAGTATATGCAAGACAATTTAGTTTGTGACATAGGCTAAAATAAAGCTTTCAAAAATAATTTATCAATAAGCTTTTCAGAATAAATCTGGGGAGAATATGTGACTTGATAAGTATCCAGCCTGTGAGCTTTGGGCAAGCAACAATAAGAATAAGAAAGACATGAATGCTCTGAACCTTTCTAGTTGGAATGTGGCCTCTACCAGTCAAATTATTTTTTTATGATAATTTAGCCTAAAGTATACTACATAAAATACTCAGTGCTGAGGCACACAAATGCCAAGTTCATGGCCAAAAAAAGAAGCAGCAAGTCAAATCTGTCACAGGCAAACAAATATATAGTATATACATACATATTTATGTATGTACAAATGCACACATATTTATGTATGATACAAATATATCATAGGCATGAGCAAACAAATATATAGTATATACATACATATTTATGTATGATACAAATGTATCATAGGCATGAGCCATTTAATACAGGAATTCACTTTTTTAAAAGATATAATAGTTATAAAACCATTATTAGAACATAAACCCAATTGATATTAATTTTGAAATCTTAAAATTCACCTGGGCCAGGTTGAAGCTAATGCAATCCTTTCTTCTAGAGAAGGTCAGGTAGGGACCATAAGTGGGAACAATTATAACTGGGCTTCATTTAACCAAATTTAAATATTTCTAGTAACCGGACAAAGAGAAAAACTCAGTATTTTACCATGCTCCATATTTATATTGACTAAAATCTATCTTTCTGTAATTTGCATCCACAGAACAAAAATCAATCCTTTTTTTTTTTTTCATGAGGCCTTCATATTCTAAAGGCAGTTTGTATTGTCTCCAATTGTAGTGAGCACTTATGAAGTGTCTTCCCAGATCCATACTTTTCTGAAAATCACTTCTCTACCTCCTACCCTTAGGTGTGTTCCTCTGCTATGCTGGGACGGTAAGTCTTTTCCTTAGGGTTTTCAATGACAGAATCAAGAAAGGCAAGAGCATAACTCACTGGGTGGATGCAAGTATGAGCTATCAAGTTCACAGCTTCTGTCCACTGAAGGAGCAGTTGGACATGAGAGGAAGGAGAATGAAGCCAACTTGGAGAAATCAGAGACCATAAGAAATGTTGAAAGCATCCTGAGGGTTTCTGAATCTTCGGTACTAATAAATCTTGAGGACCAGTGAATTCCTGCCCTTGGTATCCATAAAATACTCTGCAATTCTAATAAATAAATGTCTCCTTTTCTTTAAGCTGGTTCAACTGTGTTTCCACAGCTTGCAGCAAAGAGTTCTTAATACATTCCCATTTACTTCAACCAATGCCCCTGCCCCCATGAAACAGAGTGGCTCAGGTCTCTAACGCAAGCACCATCATCAACTGCGTGACTTTCTGCAAATCCTCAGAATTCTATGTGTCATTTGGTCCTATTAGTCCCAACATCTTATTTCCTATATAGAAGAAAAATAGAGGGAACAAAAGACAGAGAGGGTTATAAGGTTACATCCAAACCTGGGTTATATTGTTAATTTCTACTTTTAGAAGACTTTGGCTATAATTTAGAATTGAAGAGTAAGGAGGGGCAGGGGTGTAAGAGCAGCACAGAAAAGAGCAAAATAAGAACAGAGCAGAGGGAGTAAAAAAAATTAAGCGATTTTGTCACCATTTTAGCTAAGTTTGACCATGAGTAGACATGTCCAAATCCAGTTAATTAGGGAACAAGACCAGGGAACAGGTGATGAATTCTCTGGAGTCCCCTTACAGACTTTCCCAGGCAATAATGGCACTAGTCACTGCCATCTGCAGGCCCTACCATGTGCCAGCTACTGGGCTTGGTGTTTTCATATGTTACCTTGTTAATTCCTTGGCTTAGACATCTTTTGGTTATGCTCAGAGAAATAAAAAGACTGCTGGCTATTATCTGAAACCTTGCAGGGCTTCGGTTGGTGATGGAGAAAAACGATTCTTTGTCAGCTGCCAAGTATAAGTTCAGGAGCACAACTGCGGGTGAGAGGGAGGAGCACGATGGCTCAGTCATGGAACCCAGGGCAGTCTGTCATTGAACTCTGTTAGACTGTTAGGAGAAGATTAAAGCTGAACACTAAATGATGATCTAGCACTTAGTGCACAACAAAAATAAGACTATGTCTACGTGTATTCTCATTTAAACAATATTCACAGTGAATACGTAAAGGCATTATTCTCTCAGAAAATATGAAGGAAAACACTGCAACAGTCATGCTAAAGTTTTAAGAATCGAGTCACTAATAAGCATTCCTGAGTCTATCCTTGAGTTCTTACTTGCAAACAAGTTTCTCCGCTTGAATTAAGATTATTGCTATAAACATTTTAGAGATATAGAATGATTATCCAAATCATACTATGATTATCCAAAACAATTACAAATAACATAAAAAGGGTTCAAACAATTTTAAAAATAAAAAATAAGCAGTTATTCCCTAATGCTTTTTAACTTGTATTAACTATAACATTTATTAAATTAAATTTTAAAAGAAAGAATGAAATAAAAATAAGTTAGCAAATTCCTGAAACAAAAACATTAAAAATACAACAGAGGGGAAACTTGATTAATATTTGTCGATACAAAGACATAATAATCAACTGAAAAAAAGAAATCCCTCTTTTCTTAGTAGTACTTCAAAGTTTCAATGATTTTTTTTATGCATATGCAGTTTTCCTTACTCAAAAATAATCTTTCTCTTGGTTTATAAACTTGACAGAAGCAAAAAAGAAATAAATCTTATAAAAATTTCAGAGTATATTTTATTCCTAAATCCATCATTAATAGTCAAAATACAGTCTCAAAATACTGATCTCATTTTTGTAAACAGGGAGCTTCCGGATGTATTTTTTACCAAGTACAACTTTGTGTTTTAGGAACATCTGCCTTCATACTATAGACTAAAATCAACAGGAATACTATCTTAAATACTTGAGCAAAACTCAGTAAAAGATACAGTAGGCAAACATTGTGGTCGGCTCAGCAGTGATTACCAACTCATGCTCCAAATTCACTATAAAATGAAAATCAATATTTCCACAAGTTCCTGCAACATAAAAGATAACCTTCATTGATTTTTCTAGACTTAGGCCTCTCTGATAAAATCTAATATAAATTTTCAACCATGAGGATTTGGATCAGAGCAGGGGTGATAAGTCCTGCACATCTCTTAAGAGGTGGAGAATTTTTTTTTTTAAAGTGCACGTTCATACTATTTATAATTTGCCCTGTGCAAGTGAAAGCCTTTTCCACCAGTGCTATCAGGAATCTCTTCTAATTTTTATTACTGTGAGGCTAAAGCCTGTTCCAGATAATTTGGAAATTTCAGGGGAGTTGTGATAGGGCTGATGGTGCAGCCCTGGCTGACTTGAGAAAGGAGCTAACCGGTAATAGCCTCCATGGCTGTGCTGATTAAATGTTGCCATAGATGAAAGGCCTGCCATTGCCACAATAAATTAACCAATCACACAAATCCCAAGTCAGTGCTAATCCTTCCTTGATACTCTGATCCTCTGATCAGCTCAAGGAGGTAAAGAAACTGGCTTGTGACGCTTGGTGCTCTAACCCCTGGATTTCATGTACACAACGAGCTAATGATATCTTGCTGACCAGTTCAATGGGATGAACTTCTCTCACAACCCTTAGGGAACACCACAGCCTTCTTTTTAAAAAAAGAAGAAGAAAAAAAAAAAGACGAAAAGAAAAAAGAAAAACTGACAAGCAGATGGGAGGTTTTGTGTTTTACTAGGAAACTGCAGGCAAACTATCCAGCACTTGTTAACTAAAATAATCATAAAGACAGGGCCACAGTATGACATGTTTTATATCGTTTAGGTGTGGATGATGAATCACAAAAGGACACGGATCAAACAGTAGTGGGAATACTAAAGAGAGACAACTGGGGAGAGTGGCATTTCAAGAGAGCAAGGTGGCCTTTTAATTTTTTTATTTTTTCTTAGGTTCAGTTCTGAAGCAGCTCCCCCAATGAGTAATTTAGATTTTTTGCAGGTTCACATTTTGGATTTCTGGAAATTCTGTTATACACGCTGTGTTCCATAGCCATGCCAGCTAGTGTGATTAGAATCTGATTTAGGAAGAGACTCATTGAATCAATTAGCAGAAGGTCTGACCACATGCAGTGCCTTGCTGTTAATTATGTGAGAGGTGCCTCCGCAACAGAGTTCGTGAAATTGAGTCTGTGTAGAATGCATTAGTGGACTTCATAATTGGAGAAAGTTTTTTTGTACGTAGTAATTGGTTGCTAGAAGTAAGAAGGCTCTAGGGTTTTCCTCCAGGGTTTCACATATAAAGAGTTTTTGAAAGGACTTCATTATCTTTCTTGGTCAGTCTCAAGAAATTAAAACTAATTTTTTTTATGAGGGAAATGTAGGAACAAGGAGGCAAATGTAGAAAGTCAGCATTTTGGAAGTAAAACTAGTTTATTTAACATGAGAAAGCGTGAGGTGAGGTAGCAGAGTTTTGTGAACGTCTATGGCATGATTCTACTTTTTTAAAGAGAGAGAAAAAGAAGAATTGATCATTTTTCCAGAAGTTAATTTTAAAACTCTTCTACCTGGTTGGTAAAATTTAATCACATTGAAACAATTTGATGACGCAAAGCTAAGAGATGGTGATTATCATTTAGCCAGCAGATATTCTAAGTTTAAAATGCATTCATGGTGATAGAGAAAAATGTCTTTTATCAAAATAAAAGTAATCAGTCCTATCAGTTCTCTCTCTCATAAAACTTCCCTGGATTCAAACCCTCTTATCCTTCACCTTCTTCTTTATTTACATGATGAACACGCATGTGTAGGACAGCTTTCTCAAGTGACCTTCCCAAAGGCGGTCCTTCCCACTGCTGGACTCTGCACGAGCAAGCCCCGTTGTAAGGAGCAGGTCTCATGGGAATTAATTAGTCAGAACACTAGAAGAACACAGCTCACTCCCTGCAAGGCATTCTGGGCCAATGCTGCAGAATAACACAGCTATTTCTGACCAAAAAGAAGGAAAAAAAAAAAAAAAACCCTCTTTTTCTTTTTTTTAACAAGAACAACAGATGTTATAACAGTCCAGAGAGGTACTAAAGTAAGTTTTATGCAGCAGAACGACAGGATTGGAAAGAACTGAAATAACGATCCCCAGCAGAATTTAATCCTTTTGAGTTCTCATCTGATGTCTCACACCTGCAATATCTATTCAAATTTCATATTTATCCTAATTAATAGTCCTATATAATGTAGTTATAGTGCGGCGGTAGTATTAGGAATTTGATTCACTATCATTCCCAAATGAAAGACATTATTCATGGGAAAAATTAAATAGGAGACCATTTAAAACATGCTGCACTATATATTTTCTTAGTAACTTAGGAGAAGGAAGACTCAAATATATTGTTATGCTATCCTTTTTATTACTAAATTAAGATGGGTTGATAGTAGCCTATCATTATTATTATAATATTTATCTGCATTAAATATGATGAAAAAACAAGGAAAAGAAAAAATTGAAAATGGCTTCAACATAAAAAGAGAAAACAAAATTGTTCTCTGTACTCTTTAATGACCACTTTTATTTAACAAGAAACTACTGGGTTTTTATCTAGTGTTAATGAAAGGTACATGGCATGTTCATGAGAAAATCACACAGGGGAGAGGTTTAGGTCTGCTCTCTTTTTCTCATTAACATGCACACATGCAACTTCATAAATGTCAAATATTTGAAACACATCATCTCCATATACTTAGTTTTAAATGAGCAGAAATAGTCCAGCATTTGACATTACTTTCACCCAAATTTTGTGTAACTTCAGAATGATTAGAAATACACACAGAAAATGAAATGGCATTTTAAAAACTGACCATGTCAACTCCTGCCAATTCAAAGATTTATTCCTGATATTCTGTGATTTTAAACAGAACCCAGGCATAGTAGGGCCCTAACATTCAATTGCAACCCAAAATTCAACATCTATTAATAATGCTTTTTTTTTTCACAGATACCAAAGTACAGCTTTCAAATATACTGGTTGACAGTAAGAATGCAGCTGTTACATTTAGGAGGTGCATCAGGAAATTGAAGCACAAATATATGAGCCTGAAAAATAAAAATATTACAATGTAGAATTTCAATTCTACTTTACAAAAAACAACAGCATTAACTAAACTTATAGAGTAGAGAAACAAGACGAAAGGAAGGAGTATGTCTGTTTAGTTCCTGGGTGCTGAAAATCATACTGAAACATACTGAAAATCACCACAGATACTATCTTGCTTAACTGAAGTTTTGGAGATAGAGTTCCAGGCCCTCTTTCCCTATCTGCTTTATCTGCTCAGGAATCTCATAATCACTCATTTGGGAAAAAAAAAAAAAAAAGGCAGACAAAGGCAGTCTCACCCAGAGATCTCCTTCTCTATCATGAGTTGCTTTATATGATGACTAGAAATTGGTTAAATTCTTATAGGAATAAAATATTGAACTATTATGATCTCTGTTCTCACCCCTGATATACAAAAGAAGCTTTGGATCCCAAATTTGACTAAGAAACTTGGAAGAGCATTAGGATTGGTGCTAAACTTGCAAAGGTTTTCACAGGAACAGTAGAATACCTTCTTTTCCTAGGTATAGCATACCAGAACAACCAGGGAGAGTGCCAATCTATTTGCAACTAGAGTAAAAACTGGGATGGTGGTGAAGTATGGAACTTTCTTTATAAATGTGCTTCTCTTCTCTTTCTTTGTTTCCTTATTTTTTCTTTCTTTCTGAAAATGCAGGGATGAAAAAAAAAAGAAAATGAAAGAAAACCCTTTTACTTTTCCTTTGATTGTTTACTCTTTTGTTTTATCCCTTTCCTTGCTGACTTTCTCTTCATTGATTTTTATTCCTGTTAATCTGACTGGACCAGACATGAAGTGATCAGAGAGTCACGTGTATTTTCACTCATGTAACTTACAACCTGCTCTTCTATTTTGATATGGATACTACCATTTGCCATAAATGTTAACAGGGTGCACAGAAGTAGCTTCTACTAAATAACAAAACACTTTATTTTGGTAACTTTATTACATAACTGGCTACTTTTTTTGTTGTTGGTTTTTTTCAGATAAAAGGAGAATTTCAGATAATTTTGCTTTACTGTCAGTTGATATGGTTTTAAAATACACATCGATGTTAGATGATATTGGAAGTCAATTCTAAGATGTTAGCAGTATATTATTCTGTTTTGAGATTTAATCATGAGGAATAGATAGATTAAAAAGTTCTAAGAAGTTATGTGCCTATTCATATGGCTAAAACCAATAAAAGAGATTATTTTAGCCATGAAGGAGATTAAAAATGTTGGCCAAAAAATCACAATATTTAATGTTCTCTATTCCAGTACCATTGAATAAAGGATAAAATCCAGATTTCTTGGGAAAGCATGGAAAGTTTCCTGCTACCTTCTTTAATCCTTATTACTAGCCATGTTTCACCCGATATTGTGTGTTTCCTCCAAACACTTCTTTGTTTCATGTTTTCATGACTTCATATATATTATTACTTCTGCCTGGAATTTGCAGTCCCAATTTATTTTCTGAGTTAATTCATCCTTCAACCTTCTTAAAATCACCTTCTGGAAGCCTTCTGTGGGCACCTGAGACAGTAAAATGTTCAATCTTCACACTTAACCCTTTTTGGATAATTGCTGTTTATGGATGGCCAGCATCTGGTCCAGCTCCTTTGGATAATAGCTCTCTCTATGTTCTTTTTTGGGTAATTCCTCCACTGAACACACACTGGCATATTAATATGGGGGCCCTTTTCTCTCTTGTCTAGAGACAGAGATGTGATGAAAGATAGACTAATAAGGCACACCCTCCCTGGACCTAAGTCCTGAACAAAGAAATAAAAAGACCAAAATACGTTAGAGTTCATTCTTGCCAATGCAAGTGCCTGCTAAGACTGTACAATGGTTTCTACTATTAGACTTTCTTTACTCTCAAATTGCCTTGATTCTTGTCCTTTTCTAAACCTGGTGCTCTAACATCCCACAGAGTCTGTAAACTCCCCCATATTCTTTCTATAATTCTGTTTTTGCCTAAGTTAGCTAGAAGTTGTTTCTATTGCTTATTTATAAAAAGAAACAACTTTTATAGAATTCTCCATCAGAAATCATCTTATGATACTATAGTTATATGTTTATGTATCTGATTCTCTCATTAGATTGAGCTCCTTGAGGTCAGAGACTAAATATAGTATGTATAACCTGAGACCTTCGCAAAGTGCCTGTTTCATGGCAAGAATTAAGAAGTGTTTGCTGACTCCATGAGTGAGTCATGATTAACATGAGTGCTGAAAAGGACCATTATGAAAATGGAACTGTAGGGAGGTAGCATTAAATTAAAGCAGCAAGAGTTTTGAAGTCATATCTGAGTTCAAATCCACAATTTGTACATTAATTAGCTTTGAGCTTTTTGAGGAGTGTCTGAAACCTCAGTTTTCTCATGTGTTAAATGGAAGAACTATATCAGCTTCAGAGAGTTATGGAAATACAAAGCAACAAGACACTACACTCAGTCTCTTGAACCAAAAATATTAACTATTAATATTTAGGCTATTAATAAAACTACTTACTATACATAAAATCTGTGACTCTTTACAACGTAGAGCTGAGTTAAAGTAATAAATACTTAATATATCCTTAACATTTTAAAAACCATTCCAACAGTGCTACCATACTAAAAGTAAAAGGTACATTCTGTGTTTTAAAAGGTATAATCAAATTAAAATTTACTGCCAGACCCTCTTGGCATAAGGAATCTTCTAGAAATTAATGTTTGAGCTACTGGGACGACACAGTTCTCGAACATAAGAGACAACAACCACGCGAAGAGTTACTGTCTTGAAATTAGGCAAGTTAGCTGGAAGAGAAGAGATGGGCTAATTTCAAAGGACTAACTCAGGCATTTAGGTTTAAAGATGTCTTTAAAGATCTTACTGCATTCTTTGTCAATGAACAAGGTAATCAAAATTTAAAGTTTTTAGTACAATAGCCCTGGAACCCCTGGAGAATACTCAGTGAAATATGAGAGCGGTTTTAATACCTAGAAGCCCTGCTGCATTATGGTAAGGTCAGCAGAGGAGCACTGTTAAGACTCCAGGCCATAATGACTCCATATGGAGCCAGAGAGCAGCTAAAGTAATAAACTCTCCCACGATGATTTCTTTGCTCTTCGCAGTACTAATGTAGACTGACAGCCGCTCATCTTTCTTTCAGGGATTTTTTTACTTGAAAAATCACCATTTTTTTTTGCAATTATGATTAAAATCTACAGACTCAAGAAAAAGCACTGACACAACCAACAAAGTTGTGTGTGTGTTTAATATTTTAATGTAACTGATGGAAAGTCTTCGGCCCTTGACTTATGCACAAAGATAATTTCCTTTTTTTTTTTTTTCTTGGAACAGAATACTCACTGAAGAGAAACTGGCATTAGCTTACATGGTAATAAGATGACTCTAAATGAGGCATCTGAGGACAGAAACATTAGAAATTGGGGACAGCTGCGGACAGCAGATTTGGGACACTGGTATCATGTATGTAACAAATCTTTATTAATAAGTACATTAAATCCCATATTTTTCATTTATAACTGCTGCATAATTTCCTGTTAACACTTCATGTAAATTCCAGATAAGGTAATAATTTTTTTTTCAGAATTCTATTTCTGTTTCATTATATGTTCTATACTCTGCCCCACAGGTCAGTTGCATGATTGAAGTATTATGCCTCATTAAAATTCCAGTAGTTAAAACATGGAGACAGAATTTTGGTAATTCTTTTCTCCATTACTAGAATTAACCATTCCAATACATTCCTGGGCTCCTGAACCTCATAATTTATGTGTACATATACACTCATGACCATACCATTAACAAGTTCTTAGACATACACACATATAAGAAGCATATGTAACACAGATATATGCTGGTCAAGGGGTCTCGATGTCCTAAACAGAAAGCTCTTATCTTTCTTTTGCTCCAGTGGCTGAAAATCCTTGCCCCACCTCCTCCCAGTTCAGTATTTCTAGCTAGCAGCTGCTATCAGAAACCTAAATAACAAAAATATGCAAACTTGCACACTAATTCCCTTTGGAGATAGATCTTGGCTGCAGCCCTGTCATAAATCAGAGAATTTCGATATGAAATGAGGCAAGCAGCTCTAATCATTTCTGCATTTCAAATTGGATCACTGGCTCAATCACTGGGCTTTTTTAAACTGCTTGCCTAAGAGCAAATGTGAGGCGGGAGATAATTCTGAAGACATCTCTCCTTTTGTGGCCTTAGAACTCTTTTAACTGTTTCAAGACTGAAGGCCACATTTCAGTGATAATAGCACAAATCTGGTGGGAGAGATATGGATCCTTCAAGACATCTTCCTCCTCTTTCAACTCACAGAATTCCATCAATATCTGCATATATTATATATATTAATATATGTGTGTGCATATGGGTTTTGTGTGTCTAAAAAAGAAAATGAGAAAAAAAAATAAGAGAAACATCTGACATATATCCACAGTCTATTTATCCTTAGAATTTCCTGTTTTTGACACACGACAGGTTTCAATTGCACTGGGAGATAGTTAACATTTTTAAACTGGAAAAATGTATTTCAAATCAAATGTAATTGTACCAAAATGTGAAAGACTTTGTGGTTTCAAGGATGGCCTGCCAATTTGGCTACCCTTCAATGGCCAAATGAGAAATAAGAAAGTCCTTTAACCTTTTCAAATGATTTTTCAATTCTTAATATGATTCAATTTTTATGTTTTTACATTTCAGACAACCCTTTAAAAACCATGTATCAAGGGGGGAAAAAAGAAGGAAAAAAAAAGATTCCCAGGCAATTACCGAGAGTAAAGCATCCTCCTGACCTTTTGATAGTTTTGCTTTGAGTCTCCCTCCTTTCTCATCCAAATGACACTAAAGTCTTGCTGCATGTTTCCTGTGCTTACTACAGTGCTTTGAAATGGAATTTAACTATTTTTCAGAGGGTTTTCATAATGCCTTGTAAGCCTAATAGTGATCTGATGAAATATTAACCCTAAGCTGCTTGTGTTTTGAGAACAGAATGAAAATGTTTATCAAATTTTTCTTTTACACCGTTAACAAACAAAACAACTCTGCTTTATCTGGTGTTAATGGTTCTGTTCTGTTTTCACCTTTTCCTCACTGGTATTATATTTTACTTCTGCAGACTCAGGATACCAAATTTGCCGTCTCCTTGTTATTGATTTTGTGGATTGGGAGAGTATCAATGTTGTGCTGATACAGGTGTTGGAGGACTTTAATAACTGCTTATGTTATTTTAGCAAGCTAACAAATGATGATGTTACTGGGTATTTCATGTACAGCTTTATAAATTGCATTTCTACTCAGCAATATGAATGTGACTATATTTTTGCATACTTTTCATTAAGATAACCCAATTTCTGAAGCTCATCAAGTAATATTAAAAAACAAAAGTATTTAAATAAAATCTTTCTAATGTGATATTTTAGCATAGATTTGATTTTTCTGGTGTACAAGTTTAAAACTGTATTAAAGACTTGAGAAATTAACATTTTTCCAATGTCTTGATTAAAAAATATATTTACAGTACCATCTATATAAGTTCCACTGTTATAAGAATGAAGTGTTACATTTTTAAGAACAATTAGACCTTATATCCAATAAACAAACTGTGACAGAAAACTACCATAAATGAAGATTCTTAGGTAATCCAATTTATAAAGCAATATTATTTATTAACATTTAGACGCCACTTGGTTTTTTGTTGTTGCTTTTTTTTTTTTTTCTTCAAATAATTCTAAGAGAATGCCATAAGGTCCTAAGAAGTTCTGAAAATTTAATCTCATGATTATATAAAGTTTATTGTTCATAACCCAGTTTGTGGCCTCCATGGGAGAAAAAGTCAAAATCAGCAAACTGATTCACAGTCTATATTTACTTTTTTCTTAATCTGTGAATATTCAGCTAAGGCTCCGAGCTTCAGTGTGGAATTAAGTCTGAAAACTGAAGCTATTTTAAGAGAACAAGGGTAGTTGTTACCCCACTAACTTATCTACCCACAACTGATAAATACTTGTAATAACCTTACATTAGCCCTTTAATCCCTCCTATTTTTATTTTCCTGGATAGGTCCCAAACTACTAATACTATGGCAGAACTATACTCTTTCAAGTCTGATATATGGGTTTTGCTTATTCCTAAAGTGGACCATGTGTCTTGTGTAAAGTGATTGAGTGGGTGCTGGTAAAGTTAGCTACACTTCCATCGACTGTGTGTGTGTGTGTGCATGCACATGCACTTGCACACTCACACATGTGTATCTATATGTATACACATACTTTTTTCTTGTTACATGAAATTCCTCAGTGTCATATTCCAACCTATCACATCAGTCCTCCACATCCATAATAGGGAACTCTTAAAGTTTTGGACAAAACATTTCTCTTCTTTGAATTAAATAACTAATTCAAGAACACCTTTATCTATACCTATGGCCCCCAGACCATTAATCATGGCCTGAAGTAAACCAATACAGCATCATAAGAATGAAATAAACACAGCATCTTTAATATGTGTGTGGCTTAACACAGAAGCATTGAAAAATGAGTAATAAAGTTGTAATATGGCCACAGGCTGTACGCTATATGACACTGAAGTATTTTGGCCCTGAATATTATGGTTATTATCCTCCACAGGTCTTTTATCTGCAACAGAAGGAACGACAGTAGTTTTATATGGTTGTAACACATTAGAGGGCGTTTCTTAGTCGTAGCATCTCACCGTGACATTATTGGAAGCTGAATTAAAATGTGGCTCTTTAGAAATAAAAATATCCCTTTTACTAATACTGCAAGGGATAAAGCACACAAGCAAAAGTACCTGTTGGGGCTTCAGCCTAGTTTTCAACCTAGAAAACCCAGGCAGAATAATAAAGGTGAAGGAGAGAGCCACTCAGAGGCTAATTCAAAAGAAAGGGGAAGATAGCATATGCAGTTGTGAACAAAATGGATCAGAACATGAATTAAAGAAGCCGGGAGCAGTGGCTCATGCCTGTAATCCCAGCACTCTGGGGGCTGAGGCAGGCAGATCACTTGAGGTTAGGAGTTCAAGACCAGCCTGGCCAACATAGCAAAATCCTGTCTCTACTAAAAATACAAAAATTAACCGGACTTGGTGGCACGTGCCTGTAATCCCAGCTACTTGGGAGGCTGAGACAGGAGAATCACTTGAAGCTGGGAGTTGCAAGTTGCAGTGAGCTGAGACTGAGTCACTGCACTCCAGCCTGGGCAACAGAGCAAGACTCTGTGTCAAAAAAAGAACATGCGTTAAAGAGAAAGTGCCAAGAATGAAGAGAATATGACTGGCACAGTGGAAAGTGTAGGTGAAAAAAGAAGAAAGCAAGTAATGTGTTTTGTGGGGGAAACCTCAAAACTAGGCTAGTCATAGAGATGGTCGAATATAGTTAATTCAAATAACAAACTCTTTTATGTTAACGTAAATAATGCCACAAGCATCTCTTGAACATTCTGCTTGTACTAAATTCAATTTCTATATTATGAATACTTAATTTCTCTTAAGTTAGTTTTTTCAGCTTTGTTGGCAAAGTAGCTTTAATTACAAAAAGTCACTTTTGCCAAATATATATAAAGTATAGCCATATGGCTGGTAGGATTTGTCAAGGTAGCTTCCTTGTTGATGCTTGAGAAAACTATTGTTATATGCATTTAACAAAGACTGGATGATCTATGATAAAATTGGGGACTGTCATTTTTAATACACTATTTCTGACAGTCATTCAAACCATGATGAAATGACAGTCTGTCACAAGTTTAATGGCACAAAAAATTCTGACACCGATATTGCCTGCAAATTATCAAGTGGAACTGAATAATAGTAGGATTAGAGGGGGCTCCATGGAGTTTGGTTTCTAGGAACTACTAGGGTTTCTCTCACCCTTCATTGAGCTTTCGCCTTTTCAGTTGACTCTCCAGGCTAACTGCTTTGTAACATGTTTTGAGCTACTAAAGGTTTTAAAACATAATGGGATTAAGGATTCTTAAATCTCATTCAACTGTGTACACTATGGATCAGGCGTTTCCCCCGACTTCGGTTTGTGACCATCTTCTCAACAGGTCAATGAGGAGAGAGTACCAAGCCTACTCATCATCAGCTGTCACCTAAACTTGCCCCCTAACTGGCCTGACATACATCCTTACTCTAAGAATTTAGTAAAAGACTATCTTAAATGGCATCCTGCCTGTGTGGAGGCAGTGTGCTTAATCTTTGACAAAAGAACATTCACATGTCAACAAAACAAATACCTAATGGAAGGCCCTACTGCAAAAGAATAAAGTAGGCCATTCAAGCTGCCAATAAAAAAGAAATTTAGAAAAGATTGAAAGTTTGATTCCAGCATCATCATTTCCACTGAGATTAAAGTCAGACCCCACAGAGCAGTGGCTCCTCCAACAGACCTAAACTGAGGCTGCACAAGAACCCAAAGGGTCAACAGGAAGAATCCTATATAATGAAGTGTTTTCAAACTAGAGGGAGAAGAGAAATCAAAATGCTCTTTTATTTTGATACTAGTTTTTATATAAAATGTGGTTTTGAAATTTTTTTGGAAAAAATTATTAAAAGAAGAAAAATATACTTTGTGTCATCCAAGCATTCCATTTGCTCTCCGTTTCCCATAGAAATTCTTTCTTTTCCATACACCTTGAGTATTTTGGGAGTAATTGTGGATTTCACCACATCAGAGACTGAGTTGCCTATCTCAAGAGAATCCGTGTCTCTGCCCCATATATGTAGCCAGACTATTCATTAGATCAAATATTACCTAATGCATTTTAATTCAATTCTTCTCTTACTTATATATTTTGCAAGATAGGTTTATTTTTCAAATTCAAGCAATATTTTATTATTAATGCATCCATTGTCACCAAATATGATAGCCTAATTAGCCAGGAAAATTTTTTTTTAAAGACTAAAGATAGCTTAAAAAACAAGTGTAGTACGTAGACTTTAACCTTCCCTGTGGTGGGCTTGTATTTTCATAATCCATACTACTGGTCTCTTAAATTATTCTATTTTAGCGGTTCTCAATGAGGGGCAATTTTGCTCCCCAAGGGACACCTGGAAATATCTGGAAACAGTTTTGATTGTCAGAACCAGGGGAATGCTACTGGCATCTAGGAGGTAGAGGCCAGAGATGACACTAGACATCCTACAATGCAAAGGACAGCCCCCACACCAAAGAATTATCTGGTCCAAAATGCCAGAAGCGCCAAGGTTGAGAAACACTCTTTATTCCATATAACTAACCTACAATTTCTGGTTCCTAATTTATAATACTGTGGAATTGTGCCATTATTATTTGTGCTTTATAGAAATGTGAAAAAAAAATGTGCTTTATAAAAACCTGAAAAGAGACCTGCCAGCAATTTCTTTTTGGATTATGTTGTGCCTACTAGTACTTTTACAATGTAAAGAGCATTCAGCATTTGAACTACATATTTTTTCCTTTGGTTTTGGTATTTGGCATACAATCTTATGCAGAAAACATTTTGACTATTCTGATGTTAATTAACATAGTAAAATGTCCACACTTTAAATTAGAAATAAAGGGTAGTTCCTTGCTTATATCAGAAGCAGTGCTTTATTTTAGTGCTATGAGACACCATCTTCACTTTTACTCCACATAGGTATCATTCACCTCTAAGACTGTGAAGTCCAAAGCTTTTAATGCCACACACAACGCTTAAAATAATTTTATCTGTTTTGGTTGAGTGTTTAATTAGATGGCAAACTTCATGAAGGCAGAAATATTTTCCCAAATTTTAGGTATGCTCAAAATAATATATATATAAAATACTTATATATAAATATGCACACATACATATATAGCGGCCTAAAGGATAAACACTTTATATAATAACATAAAAATTTTCAGATATGCTTTGCTATTGGATCAATCCCAGTAAAAAAAGATCTAACATCATGCATGGTGGCTCACGCCTGTAATCCCAGCACTTTGGGAGGCCAAGGCGAGCAGATCATGAGGTCAGGAGTTCCAGACCAGCCTGGCCAATATGGTGAAACTGCGTCCCTATTACTGTCCCTACTAAAAATACAAAAATTAGCCGGGTGTGGTAGCACATGCCTGTAGCCCCAGCTACTCGGGAGGCTGAGGCAGAAGAATCACTTGAACCTAGGAGGCGGAGGTTGTAGTGAGCTGAGACTGTGCCACTGCACTCCAGCCTGGGCGACAGAGTGAGACTCCATCTCAAAAAAATAAAAAATAAAAAATAGTAAAAAAGAAAGATCTAGCACAACTCGGTTGTGTATACTTCTCTAAAAATATGAAAGTGATAGAAAAAAGGAAAGTTGTAGGAAGACTGGTTATTTCTAGTACTAAGCTCTTTTGACAAAATTTAGAAGTGCTATAGGTGAATCAAAACAAAGTAAAACATTACATCAAATAAATCTGCAATATAGCTTGTAGTAAACTAGGCTGAGGATTTAGTGCCTCATTGAAACACTTTAAAACAAACTAAATAATTATTTCATTCTTATTGGACAACTCAACAATTCTTGAAGTTTACCATGTTCTCTTTTGCCTATAGGCCTTTGCACATTAATTACGTTCCCCATTTCCTGCCTCCTACAACATACAAGCACGTGTGCATACACACATACACACACACACACACAAACACTCCCCGGCACCCCCTGCCCCCCCCACATCCTGACCCCTCCTAACTCACGCAAATACTCTCAATTTATTCTTACTCATTCTTCAGGTGTCTTCTTAGACATCCCTTCTATTTTTTCATCCTAAAATATATCTTAGGTTCTCTTTACATTTTTATTTTTATTCTCTTTTACAGACAGGGTCTTGCTCTAGATATCTCCAAGACTGGAATGCAATGGCATGATCGTAGCTCACTACAACCTCAAACTGCTGGAGTCGAGCAATCTTCCCACATGTTAGGTACTATTTTACCAGACGATATTTCCTCTATTTATAACTATACTATTATTGCTAATTGCCTACTATATAGTAATTGCACATTTCTTTGTCTGTATTTGTCATATAATCTCCAGGATAGCAACATCAATGTCTATTTCAAGATGTTGTCTACGGGAACATCTTACATTGTGCCTGACATTTATTTAGCTAATAATAACTGTTTGGTAAATAACGAATAAAGGAATGAAACAAAACACATAAAATTACTCTCTATGAATCTACTACTCAGAGCACATCTACTGTTTGACAGAAGGTATGCATTTCAGACAAATAATAAGTCAAGGTTGAAGTGATTCAGGGATCTAGACCCTCAGAGAGGAAACTAAAAAGTGCTGGGTGCTGATACTTTTGGAGGGGAGTGGGGGGTAGAAAAAACTAATAAAACCACAAACTGAAAAGGTTTATATATACTATTATTCACATTCACCACAGCTGTTTTTTGCTACCTTCTATGAGAAACCTTATATCCACAGTACTTAGTGGAAATCCAAAAAATAAAAGGAGCACTAAAGTCTTTTAAAAAATTATTTCTATATAGGTCTGATGACATCGTAATGAATATTAAATAATTGATCATTTATGAGGATTACAGTGTGAAGCATTGCCTTGTCTGGATTAGGCCCCGATGCTTCCCTGTCCTAAATTATGAGCACTATTATTTATTCCACCATAATTTTCCTTTCCTTCCCAAAAAGGCTCATTTGCTTTAAGTTGAAATTGATAAGAATGAGAAAAAGCACTTCTCTCATTACACAGTATTTACAGACATACACCCCTTATCATAACCAACGTCCTACCTTTAAAGACAGAAACATAGAGTTACAAATAACAGTTGTATTATCTGAAGTGGTGTTTGCATTTAACTGATCGTCCCAATTCCAGTGGTGAGATACAGACCACTGTCAGATACCTCATATTTTTTAAGACACTGTCCAGACTAGTTTCCCTGGTGCTTTATCAGAGGGTTTTATCAGGCCGCCACATGATAAGGGTTGCTACTATTTGCCAAGTTGGAATTTTTGTAAAATTCCTTAATTTTCTGTTGTTAATCCACCAAACACAAACACATAAAGACTTATCTTACTCTACAAGAATAAATGACTTGTTGGACTGTGAAGTACTAGGAGACAGAGGGTTGGGAGCAGTGGATTGTCTTTAGTTTACTTAACTCTATCAAAACCAGACTACTTTGTGTTTTTGACACCACAGGAAAAAGAAATTGATGCACAGGCCTAAATCCCCTACTTGTCTTTTCTTTGGCATATTCAAATCCAGAATTATTAGGAGGAAATATGTTTTCTTTAAATATTTTTTTCTTGCTGTTAAAATACATAAGATATACTTATACTCTGTTGTGGATATAAAGACCTAATTTGTAATTTTAGAAACTTTAGAAAAAAAATAAAGTAAAAGTTAAAAAAAGAATTAATCATCCTGTGTTTGCAAAGTTAACCTTAAAAACATTTAATTACTACAATTGTTATTTTTTTGCAGAGTACATTCTTGATAAGTAGTATAATTTAGAATGTCTCAATATTTAGAATTAATACTGCACAATTACTTATTTCAGCTGCCAAAAAAAAAAAAAAGACTGAAATATAATTCAGGCCTTTAAAAAATGTAATACCAAACACAAGAAAAGAAAAATATAATAAACCTTTTTATTTCATGAGGAATTTTTTTAAATAAAGCAGAAAAATAGTGATTAACCTGCTACCTTATCAGGAACATTCTAGGCATAGCAAATAATCTTTTCTTACAGGTCTTATGACTACAGTAGTCTGTAAAAAGGATATTCCATGATGTCTTACTAAAATGGATGGAGAATGAGTGATGAATTGACAGGTTCAGTTCAGAGTACTGAACCCTTAACCTGACTCCAGTGGAACACTACTCGCATTCACTTCAGGTCCTTTATTCCTAGCCAGCATTCCAGCCTCTATGTTTATTCTTCAACTCGCTGGGAGGCCACCTTTCATCAAAAGAAGTGTGCTAATCTTCCATGGTTTCACTGCCATTGGCACCTCTAGCCCCCTTTCTTTGCTCCCATCTGAGTACTCAGGAAAAAAAGCTTTTAAGATTCTCAATAATACAAAAAGGAAAAAATTCCCTTTACTGTCTTTGCAGATGAAAGAGCTTAGTCTCAAAACTCAGTTGCACAGATTTAAGTAATTATAAAATGCACAAACCAAAAAAAGATATCCCCAAATTTGTTTTTCAGAAATATGCTATAGATATGTTGCTCTATTTTTTTCTGTAAGCATTAGAAAGCTTAGAAATTTTTAAAAATTTGTGACTTCTCTTTTTTAGCACCCATTATGCAAAAACAATCACCTAGATACTAGGAAAAATATAATACTCAGGGTTATTTCATCAAAATGATATATAAACAGTATATAACCAAAAATATATATAACAAAATATATAATCAAATAATATGCAAATATCATGAAGTTGGAGAAGGTTTGAGAAGTGACAAATATAGATATTCCATTCCATATTTCACTCATTTCAAAAAATAATAAATTCCAAACATGGATTATATTACCCAGTAAGGAATAAAGAGACTGGCTTCATGAAGACCAAAGATGTTGTATAGCTGATTTCTCACTTTTTTCTACCTGAAGCTTGATTCAGCACAAATTTGAAGGAAACTATCCAAATTTCCATGGCTTAAAGGTATTTCTTAATAACAAGTTAACCAGGTGTTGCTAACCAGAAATACGAGCAACACAGACAGTTGCCATATTTGCTCTTCCTGGGCAGATAAATTGTCACACTAAAAATTGAAAACAGGAGGGGCATGGTGGCTCACCCCTGTGATCCCAGCACTTTGGGAGGCCAAGGCAGGTGGATCACTTGAGCCCAGGAGTTTGAAACCAATCGGGACAACAAGGGAAAACCCTGTCTCTATAAAAAATACAAAAATTAGCCAAGTATGGTGGCATGTGCCTGTGGTCCCAGCTACTCAGGAGGCTGAGGCAGGGGAACTGCTTGAGCCTGAGAGGTGGAGGTTGCAGTGAGTGGAGATCATGCTGCTGTACTCCAGCCTGGGCACAGAGTGAGACCCTGTCTAAACAAACAAACAAACAAACAAACAAACACTGCTGCCAAACACCTCTATATTTTGTTACAGTCTCAGTATATATATCAGGGTTTCTCCACGTTGGCACTATTAATCTTTGGGTCCAGATTAGTCTTTATTGTAGAGAGCCATCCTGTGCACTGCAGGATTTTAGTAACCACTCTGGCCTCTCTCAAGGAGATGCCAGTTGCACTGCTAATTCCCTTTCCCTCACACCCACTCCCTCAAAGGTTTTGACGACCAAAATATCTTCAGACATCCCTAAGTGTCCCTTGGGGCACAAAACTGGCCCTAGTTAAGAGCCACTGAATTAATTATGTTTCTACTAACCATTCTGAAGACAGTCTTTCATTCTTTACAACTCATTATTCTGACTTCAACCAGTTTAAAAAATATGCGTTCCCGTCAGGGAAGGTCACCTACCTAAAAGCTAGTATATCCGGGTGGATTGGTCAGTAGAATTATGGTTTCCCAGAGACCTCATTCTGTGCTTTTGAGCATAAAGTAGTAGAAAGATAAAGTTGTACAATCTCATCCAACAAATGATCTCACTTCAACCCTCACGCTAACTTTACTATTAAACAGAAACAGGCACATTTTCAAATATTGATTCCAACTAATGTCTGATCGTAACAGGCATGATCTTATCAAGGCCCCACTATAATAGAAGGAGTGTCAGAGTTAAACAGAATAGGTTAGGATAAGATCACAATCTTCCCCACAATGATGTGATGGTATCACAGAATGGGGAAAGTATGCTAACTAATTATCATTAATAGAGCCAGGCACAAGAAAGAGCAAGGCTGATGGGGGTCTAAACAAATTTGAGTGACATAAAACAAGGTGGTGAGGATCATAGTTTATGGCATTAGGTGTGGTTGAAGTTATTTTTCAAAGTTTTAAATTGTAGATTTCAAGTGAAGAGGGACGTGTAGAACGATTTTAGTATAATGAACTTGGAAGGGGAACATTGCCGTTTTATTATTAATATGGGTGCATTTCGTTGTCTTTTGGCCCATTATATCCATTTTGGTTATTTCTATGCTCTGATCCAATTAGAGTATTTATAAACAGGTTACTTCTAGCTATGAAAGAGGTTAAATGCATTTGCTATTTGCAGTCTACCAGACATCAATCTGATAAATTAATCTCTATCATAAGAAATAGAAAAGGCTTGTTTCTATTCTTTAAGCTTTGGGCCAAACTTTAGTATATCCTCATGATACTACATAAGGCATCTTAACGCAGGATTTGTTCCAAAGTATCTATTTCAACTTGCAAATTTAGGATCTGCGTATCGCATTGATTCATTCATTCTTTGGCCCCTATGCACTAGTACACAAAAGCTCACAATTACTACTTCATTATTTATTTCTCAATGACTAGGGAAGTATCTATAAAAAAGTCAAGATGCCTTTAGGATGCCTTTTTTAAACTCACTAACAACAATTACATAGATATAATGGCATCTAGTAAAATATTACATCTTCTGGAATTCTAGTATATAAAATCCATTGCTACTAACTGAGATTTTTATGCTTGTTACATTGATAAAATAAGTATTTCCATGAAGAAGATATTAATGATCAATAGTTCAAATAATTAATAAAACACATAAGTTTAGCTTTGAGTTGGTCACTACTCACTTTTCTTTTATAAAATAGAGGTGACAATGTAATTTTCATTGTAATTTTCACTATGACACAACATTTAAAGTTAAACAAACAGTATAAGTGAATTAATTAGTAAATGTGATCAAAAAGATTTTTTATCTCAGTGATTTACTGAGATATACATACATTATATATATATTATATATATATATATAGAGAGAGAGAGAGAGGGAGAGGGAGACAGAATGATCATGATTATTACTGGCACTGTTACTATTCTTATTCACACTATGTCAGGACTTTTCTTGGGAGAAAAAGGCCAAACTATATCTTAGTTTGTGTTTCTTTTCTCAAATGGGTAATTAATTATAGGCACTGAAATCTTTTGGATAATCACTGAGAATGAAAAATTAGTAGTGCAGAGAGAAACTTAAACACTACTAGTTGTTAACATAGTAAAGCAAAACAGAACATTTTACACTTTGTATCCTGTCTAAAAATAATGTAGTCATTGACCTTAAACCTTATCAAACTGGTTCTATCATCAAGGTCAAGTAATAATAAATAAATTCAGATGGACATGAGTATACCATAAGTATTTATGATGCAACTACATTTGTACCATGTATTTTTCCTAGAAAAAGTACTGGCAAATAAAAATTAATATTGTCAGTAGAAAACTTTAATTTTGAAATAGGTTAATAAAATTTTGGCAAAGATAGATACAAGGTATATATTCATTATTTAGAAGTCTTTTCAGAGCTTCCAATTCTGCCTTCACACAACAATATACAATACGCATGGAAAAATCCCAAATATGTACCTAAGACAACTACCAATAGTAGCTGTTATCAGCACATATCTTTATGTTTGGTGCCAGTCCTTCTTTCGATTTGACCAAAGATAGACATAAGAAAAGTAATTCAAAAAATCCTTACACATTAATCTTTCAGGAAGGATATCCTTGATTAGTAGTAGATACTGAAGCCCTTCTGGGTCTAGAGAACTATTTTACATCTGTATGTAACACCAGATGAGGAGACAGGGAGAGCACAGGTATGTGCTGCTGAAGACTATACAGGGGTTAGGCACTGGCTTGGTTCACAGAATGGCAGGAATGGTAAGCAGGCACAGCTATATTTGAATCTTTTAGAAAGCACTATGATTCATCCTGTTAATTCTCAGTCCAGTGTTCATTTTGCAAAAGAATAAACAAATAAAGAAAACTACCACGCTGAAAAAAATTTTATCAGTTTGTGGAAAGAAACATGGAAATAGTGAATTTTGTTCCTTCACGCACTAAGGGGATTTATGCAAAGAGAAAGCAAATGCCACATAGTGCAACGAGGGGCTGACTCTGCTGCCAACAGACGCATCAGTATTTTTCATCTTTGTAACACACACCCACGATATGCTCTTTTTCTTCAGCCTGTTAATCAGGACAGTGGTACCTGATAGTGGATGATTGACTAAAGAAATCAAGATTGAACTGACTCCCTGAGGCACACTGTACCTCAGATCAAAGAGCACACATGTGGTATCCTGAAAACGCAATCCCCTGCTTCCACCTCTCAACTCCCTGACACAAGAACCAAAGACAATAATCCTTATGAATCAGTGATACTGTCTCAAAAAAGGGAGTGAAGACAGGGGAAGAAATTTGGAGATCTGAACAGACTCAATTAAGTAAGTTCTTTTTAAAAATCTTAAGGCTAGTTTTTACATTCTAACTTGATTTTTTATATTCAATCTCAGTGACAAATTACTAACAGAAATATAGGATGCTAAATACTTAAAATCAAGATGTCCTCTTTGTAGAAAAAAAGATAAAATCAGATCCAGAAATTTTACTGTATCAGAAAGGCAATGCAGTTTACTACAAGAATTTGACACAAATATAGTTGTAAAATATTTTTTTAATTGTAGTACCTTTAATTACATTGTCATTAAAGAAACAATTTTTTCTTTAGCTATTTCATGTCATTATATACCACAGAGTGTATGGTTAATAGAAATATTCAACAGAAGGTTTACTTACAATTTCATAAATAATAACCCACAGAATAATAACAAACTTCATCCTGATTTAGGATCAGATTGTTAATGCCATAATGAGCATTGTAAATATCAATGGAAAGTATAAAAATGTAATTAATGCCTGTGGAGTTATGAAGGTACCTCTGTTTTATCAGTTTGCTAGTATATTCAATTGCATTCAATATACAGCATTAGTCTAAAAGAAGTATAAAGAAACTCAAGCTCCAACTTAAGCCACTCTAGTAAAAAGTCACTTCGTAGTGGAATCTGCTTTATTCCCACATATTCCAGTGATTAAAGCACTGCTCTTACCAACATAGTATTAATATTAATATCCAGGTGAAGTGGCCATGGAATCTAATACTATCACAATGTAAGGTTCGCTAGTTAAGGTCTTTAAAAAATTCTATAATTTTACAATTGGTCAATGTGAATTATGTAGATTTTCAGATGAATCACATCTGCAGAATGGAAGCAAATTACTGAGAAACTTTTAAATGCTGTATACATTAAGAATACTCTGAATTGTTTGATGATAAAAAAATATTCAGTTCACATTACAATGCATTTTAGGAGAAACTGGAGTAAAACAATATAAAATAAGGTAAGAGAATATCAGATTGTAGTAACTGATTAGCTAAAATAGTCTGTACTTTTGCTTGTTTCTACGGATTTCCTTCCTTTCAACTTTAAGATAACTGTGTGTGCACTAGCAAAAGATACTTGGAGAACTATCAAGAAGATGCAAAATGAAAATGGTAGGCTGCCCATTCCTTTAGGTGCTAAGTAACTGAAAGAGGATGACATGCTTCTCCTTTCAAAGCTCTCAGTAGCTAAGGAGATACAAAAATAACAATCAAAAGATTGAGTATACTTTTATCCTCTATCACTTGAGGGGTATGTAGGATTTGTGGCAAATAGTAGCAATACTTCATAATGATAACATTACTACCAAAGCACTCTATTTCTTAAGTCTAGAGATAAATACTGAAATCTAAAAACAAGATTCAGTATCCCTAATTCAATTAAATTGTTTGAATCTTGTATAATTGCAAACATTTATTATACCATCTTAGTTAAGGTTACAGATAGTTCTCAATAATTTAGGCTCACAGACAATGCACAATAGTGAAATTAAAACTCACAAAAAATCAAGTAATATGGAAGCACTTTCTACTGCACACATTTTTTCATTTCTCACTTTATTTTTTTTGCTTTCCTCGCCATATTTGCCACTTAAATTGGGTCTTTTTGTAATGCTCTATGTGGTCAACAATTGTAAGCAACTTTTTCATCCTACAGATGAAATGCTCTATACTTGTTCTATGTTACCTATTACAGTACTTAAAGTATCTTTAAGACAATTTTGCAATTCAGAGTTTTTCCATGACCTAAAATAATGAAATTATAAGAAAAATAATGTTAGAAACAATCTTAATATTTATAATATCTAATCTATGATAGGAAAAATATTGACTAAATCTGTGTAATTCTTTCAATAATAGAGGTGTGCTTTACTTCATAAGATTATTTTATGTGGGTAAGTTAAGAGTATAAAGAATAATAATAAAATACAAATTTATTCATTTTTATCTTATTTGTTGGCTTAAAAATCAACCATTTATTCTATGTGAGCATGCATGTGCATGTATGTGTATGTGCCTGCACACATGTGAATATCACTTTTTGTTTGTTAGGTTTGCTTAAAAATATACATAAAGGCTATGGACAGATTCAGTTCTATTTAAATACTCATACACAAAGCAATTCTGTGTAGGAAGCATTCAGATTTTTGTATCCCACATTTAGAAGAGTTCCTGACTTATGGAATACGCTAAACAAATACTGAGTCAAGTTTTCCTTCAAGACTTCTATGGCTGTATGTACAAAACATTAAGGAAAGGAATACATTATAGTAGTCATTTACTTGCTACTAGATTCAGCAGAGGAAAACTGTTGGAAGAGTTATGAAATAAGGGAAATGATTATTACACTACCCTTTCATCTGACCATAAAGATGATAAAAATAACATACCACTATAAAGGAAAATAATGAAAGACAGATGAAGCTCGAGCAAAATAAACCATTATAGAAAGGCACACAATATGGCTGGAGATTCAGTTACGGTGACACGTCCAAAAGGGACCATCTCTACTCTTTCATGCAGACAATAGCCAACTGTTTTGCTTGGGTCCATTCTAACAAGCTTTCTTTTTTTTTTTAACTTAGTAAGAAATAAATTTTTATTTTTCTTCATTATCATACAGCATTTAAGAATAATAAAGCTGTCTTGAGATTTCAAATTTGAGATATCTATGGCAAGTTTATGAAAGTACATTGATCAAGGTACAATTTTTAGCATTAATATACACATTCCATAATCTCAATCTATTTAACATGAACATTGGCCTTTGTCGTTGTTTTTTTTTTCTCCCTACAATATTTCCTGACTCTGTAGGACAGTGGTTCGCAGTTGGGGGTTGATGCTGTCCCCCAGGGGCATCTGGCAACATCTGGTATAATTGTGGGTGTCACGGGAGAGGGATGCAAACAGCATCCAGTGTGCAGTCTAGGGATGCTGCTCACCATCCTGTAATGCACAGCATGGACCCCCAACACAAAGATTTTAGCCAGCCCAAATGTCAACAGTATCAAGTTTAAGCAACTCTTATCGAGTGGGACTCAATTCCTATTTTATGAACACCTCTGTGCCCACTGTAATTCTGAAAACACAGACTTTGCTAACTGGTAAATACTATTTAAAAGAAGATTTAACCTAATCAATATCACTTATCAAAAGCAATGGTTGACTTTAAGTATCAATACTAACATACTTTCTTAATGATTAACTTCAAGTGAAAATAAATGACCATATAAAAATGCAGAAATGGTCACATTAAAAATCTGAAAGCTCTTTACAAATACAAAGTAGGAGCATTAATATACAAATACATACAAATAGATCTATCTTTTTAAAAACAAAAAGTTGTCTTCCAATATGACAGGATGTGTCACTTTTCTTCTATCTTTCTTTGTATTTTCACGCAGACATTATTTTAACCAATAGTCAAGAGTCTGAGTTACGCTCACCAAAACAAGAATGTTAAATCTGAAGGTAGAGTTGCCCTCTACCAACCAGGTCTCAGCAGTGGGGAGCAAACATCACCTTCGAGCAGCTAAGTTTTTCTAGATAAGCATTGGACTATCTGTGGTATGCGAGGTATTTCCCTATCATTCACTCATCTGACAACTACTCTGTTTTTAATTTTTTGTGCCTCTATGTTTATTCATAAGACACCAGGCCAACAGTAGAATGAATAGTTAAAAAGAAAAAATCTCAGCATCATCTATAAGCTTAAAGATACTTAAAGTTTACAGTATGTTAACTTGATGCCCACTTTTCTTGCCCCTGTTTACTAATTGCTCTCCGTGTACATTATTACCGTGTGCTATAAGATAATGGTTCTACTTTGCTGCAGCTTCAGCTGTCTTTTTATTTTTCCCTTCATGGCTAGGAATGATTTTATTTTAGCTGTCCTAGGAATAGCAGATCCGTTTCTAAAGCTCACTAGAATTTTCTTAGCTGTATGAATTATTTTTGAAACATTTAATGTGTATTTTTTTAATGCAGAGCAAAAATAGCACACTTATTCCCCTTTCAAAAATCTCAATAAATAACAAAGGTACATTAGGCTCCAAAACAGCTTAACTGAACCATATGTGGATCCAAAGGCCTGCCAAAATGGAATCAGCATTATGAAAGATAGCTTCATATTTCATCTAGCCATAAAATAGAAACCTACAGTATATAAAATGTACAGGCCATTTGTACAGAGCTCATGATGACAGTGAATTGAACACTCATTGTCAACAGAATAAAAGTGACCTAATGCATACTCTGGGACGTTTCTTGAGTTTGGATTTTTTTTTTTCTTTTTCTTTTTTGTCTTTTTGACCTGGATTGACTAATCACAGATTATAGAGCAAATGACTTAAAACAGCATCTTGAACCTCGGCCCCTCTGACAGTCTCAGAATTTTACCATTAAAATATTTCATTAGAAAACCTTCAAGAAGCAGCAGAAGGTTTGGCACTGAAGCCTTAGGATCCCATTAAGGGCCTCTGCCATATTCCCTAGCTTGTCTAGTCCAAAACAGCACACTCCACTCCCACGGAGTCTCTCCAAAGCCATTTTGAATCCTCTTTTCCCTTATCAGGCTGATACAGACCTGCATCATCCTCGGAGCCTTCTGACAGGGGCTACAACAATTGGGGAAAGGGAGGGGGGTGATACAACGGCTCATTGTTTCCCTTCACAAAACCCTGCCACAGGGCGCAGATTAACACCAAAAAATAGATGGCTGCAACCAAAGAGAAACATTTTTCAGAATGCCTCCACTTGATTAATGAAGTAATGGAGCCGACCACTGTTTGACTTTCATCACGCACTCTTCCTCCCTTGCCCCTTTTCCTCCCGGAATATCAGCAGAGACGGGGGACACTTGTGTACATGTCTGCCTCCTTTGAAGAGTTGTCGTTTTCACAAAGTTTGGAAGGAATGCAACAAGAATAAGACTGCCTAGGTGTCTTGCTGAAAATATTCAGATAAAGGACAAATTTTCTTTCCACCACTTCTGTATTTCTTTAATAAAGGCAAGTACTATTTTTTTTTTTTTCCTATAGGAGCTGAATTTAACATGTACTTGGGTCCTGATGCTTATCTCAGATGCACACATGGATATAATTGAGTACCTTTAAATGCACTAAAATGCTGTGTGTGCCTGGGCAGCAGTGGCTTTCAGAGGAGAGGTGGTAATGCCACATCCGAGATTAGGATCAGAACCTGGAGGGACTCGTGCTGCTCCTGTCTGCGGGACAATGCTCACACTATTACACACAGGGTAATGAGGTACAAATGGTATTTGTTTGACTTCTTAATAAAAGCTAAAACTTAAGGCACATGAAGTGCCTCTGCTCTTCCAAACGCTGTCCCCATTTCTTCATATTTCACAGTACATCACTGTCTGCATTATATGACTGCCTTATTCACTCCATTCTGTACTGAGCTCTAAAATGCCATAAATAATGAAAGAATTGAGTTAACATTTTAAAATACAAACCTAACTCAAAAGTGAATCAGACAGGGTAAATTACTTTTCCGATTGTCTGAAATCCCCAATCACACACCTGAGAAATGCTTTCTGAAGAATAACTCCTTACAAAAAGAAAACTCAAAGACGCCAAGATCTTTCAAAAGGCAGTTTGACCACTTAACCTTTCTTTCTCTTCCTGAAAATATGTGTTTTTCCTCTGTGGTGATTTTCTACTTAGATGATGAATGCACTAAGTCCATACCTTTTACTTATCTAGGCTATGAGTTCTCAGAATATTCATGCCAGCTAATCAGTAAGCGTGTGTGTGTATGGATACACGTGAGCACACGTATACGAAGCTGTATTCATATGACAACCAAAACTGCGTTTAAAAGTATGTTCAGGGAGAGAACAGAAGAGAAAAGACTAGATGCACTGCTTGGGGAATTAAAGGAATGAATAATTCACTTTCTATTCACAGGCATAATAAAAAGGAATCCAGGTTTGTTAAACAATCTGTATGTTTTTCAAAGTGACTAAATGCATATAATTTTATATAATTTTACAA
This sequence comes from Papio anubis, assembly GCF_008728515.1. NCBI lineage: Eukaryota > Metazoa > Chordata > Mammalia > Primates > Cercopithecidae > Papio > Papio anubis. Next base: position 100,935,548 of record NC_044983.1, on the reverse strand, counting down.
TTCTATGGTGTAGGGCGGGTATAATAACCCCTATTTTATAAATGAGGAAACTAAGAGCATGTATGATTACCCAAGATAGCACATCCACTTTGGGTAATAACAGTCAGGACTAGAATCAGGCGGTTCTGACCCCATCACGGGCTCTTTGCCATACTCTCTCCCACTTTTGATCTTTACAGTGTGTGGGTGTATGTTTCTCAAAATTACCAAAGGAGAAGAAACACTCAGCAAACTACTTTTGATCCCTAATTCCCACCAAATTTTTGTACAAATCATGTTTTGCATATTTTTGTCTTTATTGCAAAATTAATATCTAAATAAATTAATCAGGAAGCCACTGATCACCAGTGTGAGAAACCATATATGTTTTCATGAATAATAATAAAACATACCTCATTTTCATAAATATCTTCTACTTATTAATCTTTGGTTTTGGTTATGATGCTGTATAGCATACAGTTTTGTTGTCTGTATTCAAATTCACTGAATTTTCTTTTGTGATTGCTCCCATGGCTCTTAGTATTTGAAAGGCCTTCCCTATCCACAGGTCAGGTTAACTACTTATGCAAATTACCTTCTGTGGCAGGCAGCCTCTGAGATGGCCTCCAGACACCCCAGCCCTCTGGTTTCAAGCCCTGCACAATTTCCTTCCCTAGAATGCAGCAAAAGTGATGGGATGCCACTCCCATGATTAAGTTACCAAAGCACTGTGGCTTTTGTCTTGGGCTCCCTGTCCTGTGCTCTCATCTGCTTGCTCAGAGGGATGCCAGCTGCCATATTGTGAGTTGCCTTAAGGAGAGGCCCACTAGGCGAAGCACTGAATCAAGAGTCATTTGAGTGAGCACGTAAGCAGATCCTCCACTAGCTGAGCCTTCAGATGACACCACTGACCTGTCTGTCCTCTTGATTAAAGCCTTGTGGGAAACACTATGCCTGAGACAAGCTGTGCTCATATTTTTAACCCTCAGCAAAGGAACTAAAGAGTATGAGAAGAAAACCACAGAACAATCTACATGACTCTATGCTTGAGTCTGGTTTCCCGCCATTAAAAAAACAGAAAGTGATACAAAATGACACAGAAGACACTGAAATTATTAGAATCAAGAAGCCACAGTTTTGTCAAGCTGGGACAAGGGGTTTTATGAGAAAAGTGACATAAGAGTCAATGAATAATAAAGAACAACTTTAGGCTGGGTGCGGTGGCTCACGCCTGTAACCCCAGCATTTTAGGAGGCCGAGGCGGGCAGATCACCTGAGGTCGGGAGTTCGAGACCAGCCTGACCAACATGGAGAAATCCCGTCTCTACTAAAAATACAAACTTAGCCAGGCATAGTGGCATATGCCTGTAATCCCAGCTACTCCAGCTACTCGAGAAGCCGAGGAAGGAGAACTGCTTGAAGCTGAGAGGCAGAGGTGAGCTGAGATCATGCCACTGCACTCCAGTCTGGGGAACAAGAGCAAAACTCTGTCTCAAAAAAAAAAAAAAAACTTTAAATTCAATATTTAAATTAACAGGCAGAAATATGTTAATCTCCCAGAGAGTTTCTCAAATAATTTCTCAAATTATCAAAGTATGTAATAAATATTACTTTATTATTCTCTTGTTAGAAATTTATGCAAGAGGCCGGGCGCAGTGGCTCATGCCTGTAATCCCAGCACTTTGGGAGGCCAAGGCGAGCAGATCATGAGGTCAGGAGATCGAGACCATCCTGGCTAACATGGTGAAACCCCGTCTCTACTAAAAATACAAAAAATTAGCTGGGTATGGTGGCGGGCACCTGTGGTCCCAGCTACTGGGACCTGAGGCAGGAGACTGGCACGAACCCAGGAGGAGGAGCTTGCAGTGAGATGAGATCACGCCACTGCACTCCAGCCTGGGCAACAGAGCCAGACTCCATTTGAAAAAAAAAAAAAAAGGCATGCCAGACCTATCAGCACATAACAGAGGACAGTTTGGTCAACTCCATGAACAACTCTTCCTCACAGTGCTTTGCTACTTCTACCTTCCCTCCAGCAAAAACTACATTTCAAGATTGATATTTTATCATTGTGTTACGAAAACAATAGTTATGCTTTACAAACCACTTCCTCACTAGTCAAGATGGTGACAGATTTCCCTAGAGTGGCAGGGACTCTATATATTCACCCACTTCCACCTTAGGCCTCCATGATTCTGTTTTTGGCAAATACGAAGAAATGACAGTAGCACTGAAATCTGCATTAAGCAAATTCATGGAAGGATCCCTATGTGTGGGAACAATGACAACTCCCACAAAGAGTATCTGGAGCTATAAATCAATAGTGATTCTTCATCCTTCACACCGATCCTCTGTGGGAAAAGGTTATGTGACTCATTAGTCTCAACTTTACACACATAGAGTGGATCAGCTTTGATCATCTTACGATGACATAAACAATTCCTCCTTTCAGAAATTAATTAATAGCACTAATTGTCCTTCTAATAACTCTGAAAAGATCATCTGCAACAAAAGTTCTCCTCGGGGTTCTGGAAAAAGGGAACAATGAATAATCTTTTAAAGATAATTTTTTTTAAAGTTCAAACTTGGCCTAACTAAGGGTAAATAGGTTTAGCCATATAAACCAAAGGCCAAAATGTATTAAAATTTCAGGCAGAGGATAGTAAGTTAGGTCCCTAAATAAAATTGTCTATGTATAGCAAGAAATTGTGTTTCCACCTTTCAAATCCAAGTCCTAATGTAAAGAACCTGGAAAGACTTCACCATCGGGAGATAAAGTAAGTCAGGATGAGATTGAGGTTAACAGATAGGCTAGCTATACACAAAAGGTATTTTGGAGGCAAGTAAAAATTATCAGGAAGGGAACAAATTCATGTTTTCGTTTCAATACCATTGTGCCATATGACAATGTATTTTCATCCACTGCCAATATCATAACTATATCTGCATTATAACACAGCCAATCCCTTCAGATTAACATGCAATTGACCTCTCTGGCTTGCTTCTACATATTTCAATTGTGAAATAATTCTTTGGTGTTTGGTTTCTTCCTTTCTGACTCACATTCAATAGGAGGCCTTTGATTACTGAGGCCTCCACACAAACTTCTCTCTTTCTCCTCTTTCACTGAGTAATCCCCTCCACCAAAATAATAATAATAATAAATAAATAAATAAAACAAAAACAACAAAAAAACCCTACTGTAATTCTAGAAACCAAACCAACACATCACTTTCCAAGGCTCTGCTGCATTAAATTTCTTGCCTTCAAGTCTTCTTTGGGCAGCTTTCCTGTCTACTCCATTTCCATTAATTCTCCACATAGTAGATAGAGTACAAGAGAAGCCAGGATCTTGCCCTCCCTAAGGGACAATCTACAACATCCATCAATAATGAATTTCACCAGCGTTTTCCCAAGAGGAACAGGGTACAATTAAAAAGGTTATAAGTCCTTGCACTACTAGAACCTAAGGGTGTCTGTGAATGAAACTGGCTTAAGCCCAATTAGAGGAATCAGTACATTTGTCTTCTCTTGGAACAACCTTGCTCTTACGGTTCCCATCAATTCAGTATAAATCTGACTGATCTTATCCAAGAAGTTAATAGAAAATTGCTCACAGTGGGCGACTGCCACCTCAGTTTCCAAGCAGAGACAGATGGAATTTCCCAGATGGTTTGTCACTGGAATGTGTGAGGCTGGATGCGACTTCACAGAAAGCATGGTAGAGTAGAACACCTTCTTGGCCTTCACCCATGTCATAGCGAGGGATCTAAAACTGAGTCTGTTGTAAACAAATCATAATTGCCTCACTAGGCTCAACACCTCATCCTCCCTAGCTGCACCCAAGGGTTGCAAATCTTATACTGAAATTAGTCAACATTTCTCTAGAAACCATCATGAGCATATCTCCTTATGAGATAAAAACTGAAGAAATAGACACAGTTATCTTGTCCTACTGAACTTGCCTCTCACTTGAGATTAAACTAAAAGGGCAAGTCTCTAAACAAACGAAACAGGTACAAGACAGCATTTCCTGTGGTCACTGCTCTGCTGAGTTGAGCAGATGAAGCAAGATCACAGACGAAACAGACATGGACGTAAAGCCTCAGGAAGGATGCAGGGTCTTGAATAAGGAGGGGTGTGCAGCTGTTCCTGCTATGGAGAAAAGCGAAAGGAAAAAATTAATGTGCTGATTCATTCAAATATTATTCATTGAGCTCTTAGTATAAGCTAGACATTGTTCTAAGTAGGAAGGATAGAAAGATAAAAAATAGATAATAAGCATATGGTCTGCAGGGGAGATAGACAAGCAAACAGGAGCTCACAGCTACGTGATCAGTGCTCTTATCCTAGTAAACCTAGAGCACCAGGGAAATACTCCAAGAGTGGTTATCTATTCCAGACAGGAGGCTTCAGAGAAGGTCTACTTTGGAAGTGACTTTGAGCAGAGTCTTTAAATAAGTATTGGAGTTAGTGAGATGAAGAGAGATAGGTGGGGAGGGGGGAATAGGGGTTTCCAAGACGATAAAACAACAGGACCAAATGTACAGATGTGGAAGAAAAATGGACATTCAGGGCACTGCAGGTAGTTCAGAATGCCTAAAGTCTATAAGAGAGTGGAAAAGGGGTCAGATTTGGGGAGGTGAGCATCACCTGGGGAGGTGAGTATCATGAAGGCCTTTTTTAGGCTTTATCAAAACCTTGGGGTATTCTCGTGCCCTTTAGAATGATTTTAAAGCACAGGAGTTAAGTGACTACTGTAGTTTTGCTTTCAGGACATACTGTGGTCTGAGTAAAGAAAAAGATGACAAGGAAGGACAGAAGAATATTGTAATAGTCAAGAGAGAAGTGATGGGGCTTTTGATTAAAGCAGTGGTAGTAGGAACAGAAAGAGGAGAACAATCATTACGAAAGCAGGAGTTATGATGCTTGGTTTCTGGACATGAAATGGAGAGTCTTGGAAGATGTTTGACTCTGAATAGAAGGAAAAAGAGATGGTAGTAGTTACAGGCAAAAGGAGAGAGGTAGGGTATGTGTAACTGTGTGTGAATAGCATTTGAGATGTGAGAAGGAGAGGTAGAAATGCAGAAAAGACACAAGATAACTGAGAGAATGGACTCCCAGCAGAGGTAGGAAAGGAGAAGCAGAGGACTAGGATTAAAGGTGACTGAGAGCTGGAAGTCAGGAAAAGACAGGCTGTCTGTGGAGACAGGAATAAACTCTCTTTGTGACTGTGTAGTTGGAGGAATTAAATGGGAAAGGCTCGCAAAACAGTTGAAATGTGCTATTAGAGAAAGGGTAAAAAGCCAAGGTTAGAGATTTTTTTATTTAAATGTCATTTGTAAATTAGTAGCTGAAGCTTTGCAAGTGGATAAGCTCCCCGAGGCACTGGGAACAGAGGGAGAAGAGAAGAAAGGCCAGAAGTGTTTTGGGAAACACTCACAGTTAAATTAAAAAGAGCCAAGACCCAGAGAGATATGAGAAATAGGAAAGTATGGTAGTCCTGAGCCCAGATTAAAATGAATATTAAGAAGGAAGATATCATTCACAATGTCAACATCAATGAAATCTGAGGCTGAACAAAAAGTCATGCCTCAGCAAAATTATAAATTATGCCATTGAGATGGGAAAGATGGAGAATATGGGTGGAGTCAGTGAGAATGTTCCTGATAAGTAAATTCAATTCGATTAGATTTTTATTTTAAAGAGTATTTATTGAATACCAATTATGTGCCAGTAATAGAGGTCCAAAATTGGATAATAAAGGTTAAATAATTATATGTCCTCTATAATCTCAATAATAATTTGGATATTGCTTTCAAATTTATTTCATTATTACATCTTAGAGGCTGTCTTAGTATGGATTCCCCAGAGGCTTACCCTGAGACTGATTCCAGTACAAGTAGTTTACTGGGAAGTTGATCCCAGAAAATCCCAGTAAGGTTGTGGCCAAGTAAGCAAGAAAGGGAAGAGGTTCACAAAATGTTCACTGTCAAGGCAATCAGCGCTCAATTCCACTGCCAAATTCTAATAGACAATATAGAACACATCTTGTATCCTAACCAAGAAGAAGGGAAGCGGAGGTGTTAGTCCACCAACCTTCTGTCCATCATTGGTTGAGGATAATCTTTGGGAATAGGAAATCTCCAGCACTTGCAGTTTTCCCAGTTTACAGGGAGTTTGCTCTTAAGGCTGGAAAAAAGTGCTCAGGTAGAAAAGTCACAGGTGTGCCCACTGGGCAGCCTTTGCCTATGGAGGTGAATGCTGGAGACATGGGTAGAGATATATTTGCTACAGGATAGGTACAGTATGAAGCTTGAAGACTAGCAATGATTAAGATCAAAGATGAATACTGGAAAAGATAAAACTGCAAAGGAAGAAATGGAGGCAATTAATAATTCTGATTATGAGCAGGTAGATCAGGGACTTCTAGTTTTTTCCGTAATCACACTTCTAGAAAGATGACTATCTTAAAACTTTTAAGATGCAATTTAATACATGCATTATTTCATTATTAGGTCAACAAAATATCTATAGTGCCCTTTATATGTATATTTTATTTTTAAAAAAAATTCAGTATCACAAATACCCTGTGGGAAAATAATACAAGGTTTTGTTCTGCTTGAACAGAATAAAATGAGATTTCTCTATCAAATTTCATTTGTTGAATTTAACAGGTTGCGATGAGTTTACTACTATGTTGTAAGTAATCTGGGGCTTTCTATTTAATTAACTATGTATGTTGTATGATTCCAGTAGTTGACTGAATCCAATCAGAATAGTTAGCTATCAACAGCTGATATATTTAAAAGCAAGAGAAGGCAAACGCCATTTAAATTTCAGACACCCAACCTTCCAAGTAATCACTGTTGCTTGATACTTACTAAGCACTACCACATGGTAGCACAGCTGAGATTTAGTTTATTACAAGGATCTTTGTCCTTGGGAGAATATGAGGAAAAACTTCAAAGGTAGGACATATAAATACAGATGTTCTAAAACCACATCCAAACCAGATATTGATCAGAACTTAAGGTAATTTTTAAAATTTCTTCCTTGTCAGTAGTCCTTTGATTTTTTTTCAATGAATAAAATTGCAAAACTTCCAAAAACACCAAGTTTGTGCTACTATGATAGCATTTAATATAAGTTACTTCTGAGATATGAGGTGAGATGCTGGAAAGAATGCTGGGCTCCCTCACTGGTAACAATTTTTTCATAAGTATAAGGTCATACCTCAAAACACTGAAACTTGCAAGGTAGTGCAGACCTTTGGAGCCTGTGATGGTTCATTTTAATTGCCAACTCACAGGGTGTTTCTGAATGAAATTAACATTTAAATCAGTGAACTATGGATAAAAAAGACTGCCCTCCAAAATGTGAGTGGGTCTCACCCAATCAACTGAAAGCCTGAAGAGACCAAAAAGACTGGCTTCCCTATAGGCGAGGAAATATCCCAAAGACCGCTATCGAACTTTATCTGCACCACTGGCTCTCCCGAGTCTCTCACCTGACTGAATACTGCAGATTTTGTACTTCCCAACCATCATAACTGGACAAGCCAATTCCTTGTAATAAATCTCTGTCTATATACCTACACATCCTGTTGTTCTGTTTCTCTTGAGAATCCTAAGACAGAGACCTTGGCGGTCAAATTTAGGCATGTAAAATCCCCAAACACCAAGGTTTATAGTGTTACTTGTTTAATTTAAAGAGTGTTTTTTGCTTTAAAGTTGAAAGATTTCAATGGGTTCACTTCCACAGATTACTGACTAGTAATAGTAGTTGAAATTTGTGGATAACTCACATATGCTATCCCATTTAGTCCAAAATTCCTGTAAGCTAGGCATTATTATTATCATATCACAGAAAACATTTCTAAGACTGGAGCATGGGTTATGGAATCAGACCAAGTTGACCTTAGGCTAGTTATTTAACTTCCCAAAGTAGCAGTTTACGCCTCTGTAAGCAAGGAGATAAATATTATCTTCTCTTGCACTTGTGTAAGAAGTAAATATGCTATAAAACATGTAAAGCACTTTGACCAGTATCTGGCCCAATGAAAGTATTTACTATGCTGCTGTTGCTCTTATAAAACTTTTGAAACATGAAGTATCTACCAAGATAATAAGGTATGGACAAAAGATACTCTATTTCTATGTTCAGTGTGTTACATAATTCTAAGAATAACTTTTTGTCAAACCAATTTGTTTGGTGTTTCTGTGTTTTTAAAAATGTTCTATATACATCTAAATGCCTGGTCTGCAAAGCCTTCCTGCAGAAGGTGGCATATTGCTAATGTACTTGAAGATGGGGACTTGAAAGATATAAAAAGGATTTGACATCTGGCATGGCGACTCAATTAATTACTGTGTTGGATTAATTAGTGAGCCGAATCTCCCGAGCCAACACCATGAGTCTGAGCAGAGTAACATTACATCAGTTGGCGAATAAGCAATTTAAGAGAGTGCACTAATCCAAATTTGATTCAAGGTTGGGTAGGGAAGGGGTAGACTCTATATTTTATTATGAGGAATATTTATGATATCAAATACATATTATAGTACTGTCCAAATTATGAAGAGGTAACAAAACTCCAGAAGTCTTTCAATTAATTTTTAACTGCTCAAGTAGTCTAATTACATAACAAATATTTTGCCCATCAGGGAAAAAAACAGGTATATTTCTAATTTTTGCATATTTCCTCCCAGAGATTTTTATAAATTTATGATTCATGTTAAGAAATCATCAACAATTTTATCATGCTCAAATCATGTTACAGATGTTATACTGAGAAGGCAGTGTGGCAGAGTCTTTAAAAAAGGAGACTCTGGAATCAGAAGTGAGAATTTTTATTTTCTTATCTATAAAATGTGATTTATGATAGAACCAAATTCACAGGTTTTTTGGAGGATTAAATGAACTAATCTATTTCCATTTTCCAGTCATATATGTTAACCAATTTGATGTACAGTAGTAACAGCAGTAGGAATAATAATACTAGTAGTATTTAATGATATAAATTCAGAAGTAAATTTTGGAAGAGGATGTTATTTCAAAATAAAAACATTTGAAAATATATTTTAGTGAGGCAACTAAATTTTAAAATCAGGAAAAATGCTGTATTTTAACTAAATAAAATAATTTGATATTTAAACCCTAAGACAAAAGAAGAAAACTGAAGTATTAAAATTGTTTTCTAAATAATCACCCATTACCCAATTGTTGATAATCTAAAGAGTATTCATACGTTTTAAATAGTATCAAAAATTCTGAAAATTTCATCTATATAAACTCCTTTTAAAAAATTAAATATGGCATAAAATAGCTTTACAGTAATACAGAACTATTAAAACAGCAAAATGACATCAACTGTCTAAAAATCAGAAATTATTTCAATGAAAAATCAAACTTTCTCAGATAGGTTTATTTTCCATCCATCACGAATTAGCATATGGTAAAAATGTCATAAAACTACCATTCTGTATACATACAGAGAATAATAGCAAGATTAATCAAAATTAGCATGTAGTAAATATATTCTTTTAATATAGTAAACTGAAAAATGTTCATCTCGCACATCAACTATAGCTGATACAGTGTAGGTACACTTTTGAAGAAATATCATTCAAATGATTAAAGGTTGCATTGGTATCTGATACACTGTGATAAATAAGATAAATATGATATAGCTTACAACGTTTAGTAAGCAATGCTAGAAGACAAATAGAAACTCCCAGATAAAATAAGTTCAGAATAGCATTTAATTCAACCTTTGATGTTTAGGCGATCCTTCCCTTGCCTTTCTTAACATTCATTAGCTTGAGACATGGACATAGTTAATACTGCTCTCTGAAAGGAATCAATAGAACAATCTGTTAATACAACTCAACCAACTGAGGCCTGCATTTTGTGGCTATATCACAAATCTCTTTTGAAGTAGCTGCACGGGTCCACCTAGAACAAATTGCCCAGATTATTAAACATTTGGTCTGGACTATAAAGTCAGCTTGTTTGGTCCTTAAATACATGTGAAAACCCCTATTTCATCCTTTTATGGATAAATACATGAATTTATAAAGTAATAAATGTACCCCTGGGATCTCATGCACTCTTTAAAAGTTTGGTAACACAAATATTTCCTATTTATTCTAATCATTACTTTTAGTTGAACCAACAACCTCTGTCACATCCACATGGCACTGAATAAACAGAGATCCACACGTATCAATTTCTTTCATGTAATTATTTGAAGAAGGGATTTCCTTCATGCAATAAATCAAAAAAGGAATGTAATGTTGTTGAACCCAGTACATCTGTCAAAACCACTCTGGGAGTTTTTACATCCCCTTAGCATAGATAGAGTCCTTTAAAAGTCATAAGACTCTTCCTACATAAATGGCATTTAGAGAGAAGGACTTTCAGTGGAATAAATACTTATAAAATTTCTGGATTCTCTAAGGAATATTAAACATTTTTCTTCCCAAATTTCATCGCCTGTATTATCACTTATTATAAGAGAGGTTTTCAGCTGTTGTTTTTCTTTTATGCCATGTGGTAGGCAGAATAGCTCCTTGCAAAGATGTTTACATCCTGACCTCTAGAACTTGTGAACATTCCTTTGCATGGCAAAGAGAAATTAAGGAAGCAAATAGAATGGAGAGTGTTAATCAGCTGACCTTAATAAAGAGAAATTAGCTTAGATGACCCAGGTGGACAGTGTAATCCTAAGTGTCCTTAAATGTGTAAGAGGGAAGCAGAAGAGTCAGAGATGGAATGTGGACATGAGAAAGACTCCGTCAGACGCTGGTGGCTTTGAAGATGGAAGGGGGGCTATGAGGGAAGGGCCACTGGCAGCTCTCAGAAACTGGAAAAGGAAGAAAACAGATCCTCCCATAAAGCATCCGAAAAGGAGCTCAGCCCTGTAGACACCTTGCTTTTAGCCCAGTGACACCCAATTTGAATTGCTGACTTCCATAACTGCAAGATAGTAAGTTTATGTTGTTTTAAGGCACAAAGTTTGTGGTGAGTTGCTGAGGCAGGAATAGCAAAGTAATATATCCAATTAAGAAATAAAGTTTAAATGTAACCAAACTACCTACCTTTCCATTACATTTATTTATTTATTAATTATTTTGAGACGGAGTCTCGCTCTGTCACCCAGGCTGGAATGCAATGGCATTATCTCAGATCACTGCAGACTCTGCCTTCTGGGTTCAAGCGATTCTCCTGCCTCAGCCTCTTGAGTAGCTGGGACTACAGGCACCTGCTACCACGTCTGGCTAATTTTTTTGTGTGTATTTTTAGTAAAGATGGGGTTTTGCCAGGTTTGGCCAAGCTGGTCTCGAACTCCTGATCTCAAGTGACCCACCCGTCTCAGCCTCCCAAAGTGCTGGGATTATAGGCGTGAGCCACTGTGCCCGGTCTCCATTACTTTTAAAACATCTAATTAATCAATAATCCACATAATCACACCAAGAGATAGACTTTCTGTTCTCAGAACTTTTACAAAAACACTGAACAACAAAAGTTATAATGCCGATCATTCATCCCTGCTTTTAAAGGTACAAACAGTATTACCAAGGAAAAACATAGTTGTTTATTTCTTGTTCTTCATGTAAACCTGTAATGGATGACAATTTGTGTCATCTGAAAAATAAAGGCAATTTTATATATTATTAAATGTGAACAGTCTTAGTCTGGCTAAGCAGATAAAGCAATAACCTTATATATTACCTTACTAGCCACAATTTAATATGAGTAACCTGTTTCTGTATAAATTCTGTATATATTACTGTCAGACACAAACCACTTGAAAAGTATCCCAGTTTTGCCGTCCATGAAAAAGAAAAAACAAATGGTTATTTTTAGTGATTTCATCGGAAAGCAAGCAGAGATAATTTCTGAGCTATGACAAAATATTAACCATTGATGACAAAATATTAACCATCTCAGAGTATCCACATACCAAAGAATTATTATTCAAGTCCATCTTCCCAGGAAACGGCCCCCAGGTTGTTCCCACCGGAAGTTGCTGTCGACTCTGAATTTTTCGTTCCCCATCTTTCTGAAACACCTCCAGCTCTCCTGTAGACAATGAAACAGAAGTGTTCAGAATACTTCCACTTGTACTTTAACAGTAGCCACCTCCTCTTTTTGTGTGTTTGCTTTACACACATGATATTCTCAGGATTCATATAAAGAGAATTAATTACACTTGTCTGAAAAACAACTCATCCTATCCTAAGAGGAAAATAAAAGTTGTCCTTATAATTGTATTCAAATTTAGTTCAATTTCTTCCTTTCACCTTTTCACACACATCATCTGCTGAAGTCAATTCTTTTTAGTTAAGTCTTTTAGAACCAGAAACAATAACACTCCCTTAGAAAGCACTGATCTAATGACAAAACAGATAGACAAGAAACAGTAGGACAATCATTTTGCGTTAAAATTCTTGTATTTATTCAAGACTCTCGAACAACAATATCTGGAGAGTTTTTTAAGTACTTGGTAATTTTCTGAAATTACTACCAGTTTCAATAGGTAACATGGCTATGTGTACAATATATAGCAAGGCATGTTTTTCAAATAAAAAATGTTTAGACGAAGTTTTTACTTGTTTTTCTGTATTTGGTGTACTGAATAGAATTCTATTGTACCAAAAGAGTTTGAACAAAAACACTTTAGAAATAAGCAGTTTTGGAAGGTCTTCTTCCTTTCATTTACTCCAGAGTAATATTTTGGAATCTATAAAGGGAAATAGGAAGTAAAGACAGTATACACATTTGCATAAAGTAGGAATTCATTAAATGCTTGCTTAAGAAATAAACGAATGGAGTAATATACAAACAAATAAAAGAAGGCCTCAATATGTCAAAAAAAAAAAGGACAATTAGGTTAAATGTTGTTTAGGATAGGTAGAAAAAAAAAATCACAATCAGGACTTGTATCCTCTCTTTGAAATAATCAAATCTAGGATATTTATTCCCCAAAGAGTATTACCATGCCATATCACCATACTGAAATGTTTATATTTTAAAGATTTTATCTCAGTAACCTAAATTCGTTGGTTTTTAATGTTATTTCTTTTCAGCCTGATCAACAGTAGACATGAGAATGGGAAGGAATGAAATAGGAAGAAATATTAGGTTGGTCCAAAACTATGGCAAAAACCACCATTACTTTTGCATCAATTTTAATGTCAATGAAAATCCATATAGAATAGAAAGCTGAGAAAAATAGAATAGAATATATTCAGTACTTATATTTTCTTTTTCTTTTTATTTTTTATTTTTTTTTGTGAGACAGAGTTTCGCTCCTGTTGCCCAGGTTGCCTCTCATGTTCAAGAGATGCTCCTGCCTCAGCCTGCCAGGTAGCTGAGATTACAGGCAAGCACCACCAGGTCCGGCTAATTTCACATTTTTAGTAGAGATGGAGTTTCATCATGTTGGTCAGGTTGGTCTCGAACTCCTGACCTCAGGTGATCCACCCTCCTCGGCTTCCCAAAGTGCTGGAATTACAGGCGTGAGCCACCGCACCTGGCCTAGTAATTACATTTTCTAAATGCTATATGTCATGACAGGTAACATATGAAATTGTTGCCTTAATCTGGCTTTAGCTTCTCTTCAAGTTAGTAGCTATCTTTAAATACACAGATTCAATCTTGAGGTTTTTTTTAAAAGAAACACTGTCAGCCTGAGTTCAATTCTATCTCTTCTTTACTTCTCTATTTAGTGACACCTCCTTTTAATAGTTTAAATACCAGACATTATTTTTCATGTTTTCATTATTGCTTATCCTGAAAACCAAAACTAAAGTATATAACCTACAATCAGCTAAAATATTTCGGTAATGGTTAAATTGTGTCCATGGTAAAATTTAAATTTATCTATATCTGAGCAATAAAGATGCAATGTTCATAAAAATTTCATGTTCCCAGTCAAAAATTTAAATTCAAGGACAACACTTCCATTCGCCTTTCTTCTCACACTCTCTTTCTTTACCACTTGAAAAATACACTGAAAATTGAAGAACACATTACATTCAGACAAACAAACATTCTCCAACGTTTTAAATTCTGGTATATCAATAGCTAATGATGATCAGCAGTGAGGAAAATGAGCCCAGAAAGATTCAATAAATCCGAACGTCTGAAAGATATAAATAGAATACGTATAGGAAATAACACATTAATGCCTAAGTACTAGATCCTGATGCTTACTCAGTGTTCAGAAACTATGGAAAGACAATAATTTGTTTTCTGTATACAGAATAACAAATCCATGTATGAGATTTTCCTCTGAAAATGTTTTTCATCTTTGTGCAATCTTTTTGATTAATGTATTGGAATCAGAGACCCTTTATAGAAACACCCTCAGAGACAGAGCACAAAGATAACAATCTACTCTGATGTCAGAGAGGAACCAGTGGGACAACACGACTTAATATATGCATATTCACATTCTTTATTGAAATATTTAGGATAATTTTCTTATTTGAAAATAAACTGTTTAATTTCTATCGGCTAGGGGTTCTCAGTATTATTTTCAACCATACGTATTTACATTTAAAACAGTTTATTTACAATTTACCATTTAAAATAAAATACATTTCAATCTCTCAGCTAAATACAAGTTAAAAAATCTTCTTTTCTACATAAAAATATACCCAAATAATTTGCTTCTTTTTACACACTAAAAAACCAGTCGTGTCACATTTAAGTGATACCAGAGGAATCATGAGAATCTTTGAAAATCCTTTAAAAAAGTAATTCATCCTCTCTTTCTGCCACTGACATATTTCATTTGAAAAGGGTTCAGACTCAGTCAAACAGTGACCCCTTATCTATACCTGTGGATTTACAAGCAGCTCTGTCTTTTAATGGATTAAGAACTACAAACTTGGGGCAGATCATAAAGTGATATCCAAACGTCTCCAAAGTTTCTGAAGTGTCTTTGATTATCCATTAAAATTTTAAGCAGACCAAAAATACTTTTACAAGCTCTTAAAAGATGGCTACAACAGAAAGTCCAGTAACTGCTCAAATTATCAAGTCAATCTTTTCAACTTTACTAGACAAGCAAGAATACCCCCATCTCCTTTCTTGCTTGCCAACAAGTTATTTCAGGATTTAGAAAAAACCTTTCTGATGCTGAAATAGTTAAATAAAAACATTTATTCACAATAGCATTTCTAAAAACTACAAGCACAGTGCAAATAATTAGCATGTATATTCTACCAAGGTTACATAGCTTAATGATAGCAAAAGAAGTAAAACACTGTATAAAGAGAAGTTATATTTAACTTACATATTGCTTAAGAGTATGATATTTTATTTTTTCCAAAAATTAATAGGTTTCATGAAATAAAGAAAAGATTACTGCACTAAAAGTAAGAAGATTAATTTTTATACTTATTCTGTTCAATAACCAGCTGAACGGCCTCAAATAAGTTATACCTTTTCTGAGTCTTTGGTTTGTCATTGTTAAAAGAGTGGTTTGCACTCACTCACAACTCGCTAAGGTGTTTTTCAACACTGACAGTCCATGATAGCAATTTTCCTTCCCTAGATACAATATATTATGAGAATTAGAAGGGCACTGCGCTGGCGGGCCAGAGACTTAGGTCCTCAAACCATTTTATCCAAGGATAGATGTTTGACTTGAAAAGATTAGATATTCTGAAATAAGATGGAAAAGCTCCAATTCTTATTTGATTTGTTTATTTATTCCTTTATGCCTCATTCATTTGTTTATTCATTCATTTATTCTATAAACATTTATTGGGTATCTACTAAGTATCAGACAGTGTGTTAGGCCAAAGAATAAAGCAACAAACAAAACAAGCCTGAACCTGGATGAATTCCATGAAATAAAATCCATATGGCTTGGGAAGTAAAAGTCATAGAACTTAGTGATTGTTTAGATTTTAGGACTTAGGGCAGAGAGAATCCTAGAATGTTACGCAAGTATCTCACTTAGGTACATGGGCCAACGGCCATGTTCCTGTTAAGATAGAAGAACACAGAAAGAAAAACAAGAATTAAGAGTAAAATAATGAGTTATAGTTTGGTAATGTTGATATTGAAGTAGCTATAAAGAAGGCAATAGGTGACCAGGTACGGTGGCTCACGCCTGTAATCCCAACACTTCGGGAAGCCGAGACGGGTGGATCACAAGGTCAGGAGATTGAGACCATCCTGGCTAACATGGTGAAACCTGAAGTCCCAGCTACTTGGGAGGCTGAGGCAGGAGAATGGCATGAACCCAGGGGGCGGAGCTTGCAGTGAGCTGAGATCGCGCCACTGCACTCCAGCCTGGGGGACAGAGCAAGACTCCGTCTCAAAAAAAAAAAGAAGGCAATAGGTGATTTTAGGTAGGCAAGTATAGGCCTGGGGCCCAGACGCAAGGTCTTAACTAGAAGCAAGGTCTTGGCATTTATTCAGAAATTAAAAAAACACCTTGTATATGGTAATGCAAGCCATAGGATTAAAGAGTATATCATGATAAATAAGAAGACCTAGGACAGAATTCTAAAGACCTTCAAAGGCATAGTGATGAAGGAATAGGCATAGAAACTTTAGGAGAACTGGCAAGAGACATAGAAAAGAAATTGGATATAGTACCATAGACACCAAGGGGTTGATTGAGAATTTGAAGGAGAGGGGAATCAATCAAGGAATCTGAAAATTTATGCAAGTAAGAAAAGAACTGGAGGCCAGGCATGGTGGCTCATGCCTGTAATACTAGCACTTTGGGAGGCCGAGGTGATTGGATCACCAGCTTGAGACCAGCTTGGTCAACATGGTGAAACCTCCTCTGTATTAAAACTGCAAATATTAGCTGGGCGTGGTGGTGCATGTCTGCAATCCCAGCTACTCGGGAGGCTGAGGCAAAAGAACTGGTTGAATATGGGAGGCAGAGGTTGCAGTGAGCCAAGATTGTGCCACTGCACTCCAGCCTGGGTGACAGAGCAAGACTCTGTCGAAGGAAGAAAGAGGAAGGAAAGATGGAAGGAAGGAAGGGAGGGAGGGAGGGAGGGAGGGAGGGAGGGAGGGAGGGAGGAAGGAAGGAAGGAAGGAAGGAAGGAAGGAAGGAAGGAAGGAAGGAAGGAAGATTGGAAGGAAAAGGGGAAGGGGAAGGGAATAACTGGAAAGATTCCTTTGGATGAGATGGCGATCACAGGTATTTGGAGTGAAAGGAGTTTTGTTAAATGGTAGACCAGGATACATGCTGGAATGGGTTCACAATTGAATGAGAGAAGAGTAGCTGTAATAAGCCATGGGATCCTTAGTAAGTTACCTAACCCTTTGAACTTCAGTTTCTGCATGCAAAGTAGGAACTGCAATAGCTTTCTAAAACGGCTGCTGTGACGATTAACAATATGCAAAGTATCTGATAAATATTTACTACTTCACCAAAAAGAAATTGAAGAATTCTAAGAGCATGTCCATATACTTCCATCATCACATCCAACCATTCATTGATGTCTGCCTGTGGTCATATTCCCTCTTTGTCACCTTTATCCAAATCACTCCTCATATCCTGACTTATTTTCTTTTCCATTGGCTGTTGGATTCACCCTTCTTATCAGCACTTTTAAGGTTTTAATCAACTCAGATGAAGACAACCCACCAGCCTCAATTGATTCTACAGCTCCAATTCAGGTTCCAAATCTCTGCCAGGATAAACTTATTAAAACTCCACTTTCATCATGTTACCCATTTATGCAAGTTCCTTTACTAGCTACTTCTTGGCCATCCCAAACTGAACATATCTGCCTGAATTTTAATACCACCCATACCGCTCCACAATATTTGCCTAACTCTTGTGTTCTACTGCTCTCCCAAATGTGTTCTTCCCTCCAGTCAAAAGAGCCTTCTTCCCCATCCACTCCTCCTCATCTCCAGTTTAGCTCCCCCATAACTTTCTGAGAATGGTTCCTGCTATCTGGCAGACACACCCTATTCCTGCCTGCCTTAACAGACCCTTTTAATGTTGCAAGGTCAAGCCCAAAGCTATTCTCCTTCATGCAGCTTCTCTGAATTCTAGAGAAAACCGAAATTTTCTTCCCTAATACTCCCATTGCATTTATAGTCCAATATCACACAGTTTTGCATTAAATTATCCCCTAGTAGGTTTCTCCTTGATAATGTATTTCACCTCAACAGAAACATAAACATTTTAATCTACAAATTTCTTTAAAAATTCTTTTATTCCCTGGTAATTAATAGAGTTTGTGACAGATGATATTTGAAAAATATAAATGGAACACAATTGATGGGATGAAAATTTTGATGATACGATGTATCTCAATTTCAGTATAGTTGAAGTTGATTTTTGGAGACAAAAGAGAGTTGTCTTAATATGTATCTGCTCTTTGTATTACAACAAGCATCCATTTCACTTGTTCAACCTTCTATGTAATACGTTCACATACATTACCTCATCTGTAGAATAGGGAGCGGGATGAAAAAATAAAAAATGTTCTTCTCTGCCCAGTTCATATTTTTGCAGCTATTCTTCAAAAAGAAGCCTGATTTTTTAACATGCTGGGTAAGTTCACAGAAAATATTTGAGACATATAGGACGGACTAATCAATTTTGGTAAAAGATAATATTGTTAGTGCTCAGGGCTGTTTCTCTTATCTTCTTGATAATGCATACTTTTAAAAGTCTGTGATTACTCAAAGACTTATGATAGCTTCACTTAAAAAAAAAAGGCCCTAAGTCAGAAATCACTACCAAACATCCCACAGCTTTTTAAAAATATCAACCCACTTTTTGGCCTAAATAAAAGAAATTCACTGGTGGAGAGAAATACTTAAAATCACCAGAGATGCCCTCAAATACTTTTACTTTGAAAGTGCTACCAAGACATTGTATTTTTTTAATATGGTCTTTTTGATGCCTCTTTAGAAAGCAAAGGATATGAACATAGTAACACACCAAAGGGGAACAGACAGATGTGAGTCTTTTAGAATAGTTATCAGCAATCATGCTTCACCTGAATTCAGCATTAAGTTGATGATATAAACATATAAGGTATTTACAGAACATCCCTTAACTCAAGGCTCAGATTTCATAGGACATAGTTGCAAGTAAATGAGACGACAGAAGATCATATTGCATTAGCTGAAAGTACAATTCTGGTTGGTTTGAACTTGGTTTTAAATATATAACCAAATTTTAAAGCAGATCACATGAATTAGCTCATAATATTTATCAGACCATACTATAGCAGAAGGCTATAGTGTCAGAACCCATATTTATATTTTCTTCATGGCTGGAAGACATTATACATCATGGTATCAAACATGGACAGCCCCGAAGTCATGCTGAGTTCAAAAAGCACTCAAAGATTCTAAAAATCTCCAAACATTTTCAAAGTCAGCCAAGGTGGCTGAAGTATGGCAGAGCTCTTGCTATTTTATGGTTTAACCATTTGACAGCTGCCTGCTACACACATAAGAGGGTTAGATAATTTCACTGCTGATTATCTTCACAGCCAAACTGCAGTCTTGCCACTGTGTGTTTCCTCAGGCGTTAATAACCACGTTTCATCTGCATTTTGAGACAAATAGCACCATTTATATTATGCTATATTGATCCATTTTTAAGCATGGTTTGGCTCAGGAAATGATTGTTCTTGGTTGGTGACTAC
Organism: Papio anubis; assembly: GCF_008728515.1. NCBI lineage: Eukaryota > Metazoa > Chordata > Mammalia > Primates > Cercopithecidae > Papio > Papio anubis. Next base: position 100,915,905 of record NC_044983.1, on the reverse strand, counting down.
AAATTGCCTTATAGAGATACTTTTTCTAATTTTCCTTCTCCATGTTTGAGTCATACAGTCACAACACACACTAAACTACAGTTTTGTACATAAACTTGAAATACGATGTTCCCTATTCAAGTACTCCAGTCAAACCCTGATAAATCAGGCTGGCCATGCAGTGATCTTATCCCTTCTGACTCTTTAATAAATCGAACCTTGTAAGTTTCTACTGTTGGAAGTTGTCACTAAATGAAATTGTGACCTTATCCGGCGCATGAACTTATCCTGATGACAACTACATTTATTGTGTGGATAAGAAAGGAAAAAAAGAAAAAGGGAATAAAGAAAAAATGAGATATTTGATAATTCTGATCTTAGCCATATGTAACTCTAACAGATGGGATCTTTTTGATGTTCCATTAATGATTTGCCAAAGATGAGTCTCTCCTTAGAGAAAAATGCTCACCCTAGGTAAGTGCTGGGGGCACTGCAGATGGTATTGAAAGAGCATGAGGAGGTACTGGGTGACAGCAGCGAATCAGAAGCTATTAGTCCAACACAAAGAGCACTGAATTAGCTTGTAATTGCACTGGAAAAGATAACATAATGGTGGTGGCAAAATAGAAACATTCCCTTTTCATGCAACAAATTCAGTACCTAAAAACTCTAACACAACACACTGGAATGGTCTAAAACCTACAGTAAAATTACTGTATTTCTCAAAAATGCAAAATGCTCTCTTTGGCTATAGTTTCTAAAAAGTCATAGAAATCAATGTGTGCAGCATCATATAAGAAGCAAATTTACATTTGTATGCTACCAAACATTGACATATATTACAAACTCAGGAACCTTTCACCTTATTATTCTGGTTGGTCTTAAGGATTCATTCTGAGACAGGTTATTCTTTCTATCTTAAGGCCCACTGAAACTTTCCAATTGTCATTTTCATTATAGAGAAATAGAGGAGATGAAATATGTGGGTAGGTAGTAATATTATTGGTAATGAAACAGAAAATTCTAAGCGTTTTTAAAAACAACACCATGGGCCGGGTACGATGGCTCACGTCTGTAATCCCAGCAATTTGGGAGGCCAAGGAGGGTGGATTGCTTGAGCTCAGGAGTCCGAGACTAGCCCCGGCAACATGGCAAAACCCTGTCTTTACAAAAAAAAAATAGAAAAATTAGCCAGGTTGGGGGCATGAGCCTGTAGTCCCAACTACTCAGGAGGCTAAAGAGGGAGGATTGTTTGAGCCCTGGGAGGTCAAGAACTACAGGTGTGTCACTGCACTCCAGCCTGGGTGACAGAGTCAGATCCATTTTGGCTTCATCCCTGGGATGCAAGGCTGGTTCAACATAGCAAATCAATAAATGTAATCCAACATATAAACAGAACCAAAGACAAACACCACATGATTATTTCAATAGATGCAGAAAAGGCCTTTGACAAAATTCAACAGCCCTTCAGGCTAAAAACTCTCAATAAACTAGGTATTGATGGGACATATCTCAAAATAATAAGAGCTATTTATGACAAACCCACAGACAATATCATACTGAATGGGCAAAAACTGGAAGCATTCCCTTTGAAAAGTAGCATAAGACAGGGATGCCCTCTCTCACCACTCCTGTTCAACATAGTGTTGGAAGTTCTCGCCAGGGCCATCAGGCAAGAGAAAGAAATAAAAGGTATTCAATTAGCAAAAGAGGAAGTCAAATTGTCCCTCTTCGCAGATGACATGATTGTATATTTAGAAAACCCCATCGTCTCAGCCCAAAATCTCCTTAAGCTGATAAGCAACTTCAGCAAAGTCTCAGGATACAAAATCGATGTGCAAAAATCACAAGCATTCCTATATACCAATAACAGACAGAGAGCCAAATCATGAGTGAACTCCCATTCATGATTGCTTCAAAGAGAATAAAATATCTAGGAATCCAACTTACAAAGGATGGAAAGGACCTCTTCAAGGAGAACTACAAACCACTGCTCAGGGAAATAAAAGAGGACACAAACAATGGAATAACATTCCATGCTCAAGGATAGGAAGAATCAATATTGTGAAAATGGCCATACTGGCCAAGGTAATTTTTACACTGAATGCCATCCCCATCAAGCTACCAATGACTTTCTTCACAGAATGGGAAAAAACTACTTTAAAGTTCATATGGAACCAAAAAAGAGCCTGCATTGCCAATACAATCCTAAGCCAAAAGAACAAAGCTGGAGGCATCACACTACCTGACTTCAAATTATGCTACAAGTCTACAGTAACCAAAACAGCATGGTACTGGTACCAAAACAGAGATATAGACAAATTGAACAGAATAGAGCCCTTGGAAATAATACCACACATCTACAGCCATCTGATATTTGACAAACCTGACAAAAACAAGAAATGGGGAAAGGATTCCTTATTCAATAAATGGTGCTGGGAAAACTGGCTAGCCATACGTAGAAAGCTGAAACTGGATCCTTTCCTTACACCTTATACAAAAATCAATTCAAGATGGATTAGAGACTTAAATGTTAGACCTAAAACCATAAAAACCCTAGAAGAAAATCTAGGCAACACCATTCAGGACATAGGCGTGGGCAAGGACTTCATGTCTAAAACATCAAAAGCAATGGCAACAAAAGCCAGAATTGATAAATGGGATCTAATTAAACTAAAGAGCTTCTGCACAGCAAAAGAAACTACCATCAGAGTGAACAGGCAACCTACAGAATGGGAGAATATTTTTACAATCTACCCATCTGACAAAGGGCTAATATCCAGAATCTACAAAAAACTCAAACAAATTTACAAAAAAAAAAAATCAAACAACCCCATCAAAAAGTGGGTAAAGGATATTAACAGACACTTCTCAAAAGAAGACATTTATGCAGCCAACAGACACATGAAAAAATGCTCATCATCACTGGCCATCAGAGAAATGCAAATCAAAACCACAATGAGATACCATCTCACACCAGTTAGAATGGCGATCATTCAAAAGTCAGGAAACAACAGGTGCTGGAGAGGATGTGGAGAAACAGGAACACTTTTACACTGGTGGTGGGACTGTAAACTAGTTCAACCATTGTGGAAAACAGTGTGGCAATTCCTCAAGGATCTAGAACTAGAAATACCATTACTGGGCATATACCCAAAGGATTATAAATCATGCTGCCATAAAGACACATGCACACGTATGTTTATTGTGGCACTATTCACAACAGCAAAGACTTGGAACAGACCCAAATGTCTATCAATGATAGACTGGATTAAGAAAATGCGGCACATATACACCATGGAATACTATGCAGCCATAAAAAAGGATGAGTTCATGTCCTTTGTAGGGACATGGATGAAGCTGGAAACCATCATTCTGAGCAAACTATCGCAAGGACAGAAAACCAAACACTGCATGTTCTCACTCATAGGTGGGAATTGAACAATGAGAACACATGGACACAGGGTGGGGAACATCACACACTGGGGCCTCCCAGGGGGTGGGGGAAGGGGGTAGGGATAGCATTAGGAGATATACCTAATGTAAATGACGAGTTAATGGGTACAGCACACCAACATGGCACATGTATACATATGTAACAAACCTGCACATTGTGCACATGTACCCTAGAACTTAAAGTAAAATAATAAGAAAAAGTAAAAAATAAAAATAAATTAAAAACCCTGAAAAAACCACCATGAAATACTAGAAAACCTTCACTTATATCGTTGCATACAAAATAAGCTTTATATTCAGAGGCCGTGTTCAAGGTTGGGAGAAAGAAATTGCCATATTTTGCCCTTTGCTCTGTAGTCTATTTATATGAACAAAGAAACAGCTCATCCCAGGTGTCTGAAAATATTCACCTGAACTGTGACTAGCTCTTGGAAATGTTCGGAAAAGTCATTAGAAGGTGTAGCTGTGGTCGTTGGAGGCTTTTCAGCTGCTGGAAGTTGAGTGGGAGGGAGCAGGTCACCACTCTTTGGCTCAAGAAACCTGGCACAGTGTGCTTCTTTGCTGCCAGAAACCCTCCCTGACCTTCTAGACAACATTCCGTGTCACAGCTGACCTGATACCACTTCCTGATCCAAATGTGAAGAAACAGAGGGAGGTTATGTTTTGGGAGCTCCGGTTAGGGGGGAATCATCTTGGAAGAGGACTTGGCTAGCAGGCACAGGAAACAGCAGTAGGATGTGCAGCAGCTAAAAGTCAGTCTACCAGCAGGAGGGCCACAGAAAGGTCAGTCCACGAAGAGTACAGGTCAGAGAAGGTGTGTTTTTCTCCAGGAGGAAAAACTCCAAAGAAGAAACAGGATAAAAATCAACTATTGATCTTGTCCGATGACAAGCTAGGAAGAAATAATTTTTAAAGAATACAGTATAGAACATCAATAGAACTCATTGATATTTATGGCTCTAAATTTAGTCAATCAACGTCATTTATTTATTTATTTAGTCAACATATAGTCTGTTAAAACTTCCTGCTTTTCATAGGCTGCAGTCATTAATTTAGAAGAAGATAATTCACTCATAAGAGAACTTATCACAAGTTATTGCTGATATTTAACAATCACATATACTTGTTTGTTTGTAGATGTGCTAGATCCTGTGTTAGCTTGATATCTATAACAAACCAAGATATGGTCATGTATTGTAACATGATGAGATGGTATAGTTGGAGATGAAAGGAAATATACTGATAAGCTTTGACAGGTAAATATTGTTAGACTTCAGTTGTGATTAGAATGAGTTTTGCCTGGAAGTAAAGATCTTCAGGAGGCTCCAGTTGGGACTTAAGAGGTGATTTTTTAGGTAACAATATTATAAAACCAAAGGATGGCACAATGATTTGACAGATGAATAAATCACAAGGGAAAAATAAAAGCATTACTTTGAAAGCTTTCAGTCTAACCCAGGGAGCTAATAGTACACTGTGAGGTAGTCTCTAGAACTAATAGAAATGTTCAGAAGACTGGTCTGAAGTAGAATTCCATTACAGATTTTTAAATTTTTATTCAGAGAACAAGTATAACAAGTATCATGTGTCTTTAAAAAGAGTTTGTTAAAAAATAGAGTGGAAAACAGAACCATAAAGAAATAAAAATGTAACATATAAACAATGAATATAGACCCTAGGATACTTGAGTTCATGGCTAATACTACTGCCAGCGCACCTCATATAATATCTAAATATGTTATGAAACTGTGATGCGGATCCCAAAATTTAGGAGAATAAGTCCTATGCAGTACTAAACATTAAAGTGTTAACTGTGTCATGCACTAAATTCTCTTACAGGTGGCATCTTCAATAAACATACTATGCATTTATTTAGTTTGAAAATGCCTTAGTCGATAGAAAGATCTAACTTATAGGCTATAATTTGGCACAAAGTTGCTGATTTCTACAGTTTGAACTTACATTGTTGAAAATATTATTGATTTCAGAAAATAATTCCAAAAGTATCATTTCTAAAGCTGAAGAACGCTGCAGCCATTTCCTGGTCATTCCGGAGTGTCTGACTAACAATCGCATTTCTTCACAGTTGCATATATTCTTACGTTACACATAACTGATGAGAAGAAAAGCAGACTCCTTGACACTCTGTGTTTTGAGTGCAGTACATACTCAGTCTTGCTGTGTTCTGAAGGCTTCAGCTGTGTGGTGTATTTCTTGAAGTACCCATCATGAGTGTTTTGTTTCAACCCAGCTATCCTTTGAAGTCTATCTGCCATTCTCCAGTGAACACTTCCCTAATTCACACAGCCTCTCCTTTGTCAGAAGTTCAGAGGTGATTGCTCCTGTTGAATTCCCAAAGTATGTGATTTTTAACTCTAATACATTTCATCACTTTCGTCCTTATAAGAGTGATTTGTATGTATTTTCTGTCTCCCTACATGCAACTTTCTAGATATCTCTACAATGCTTTGTACCTGGTAGGGCTATAGAAAGTAAAAAGAGTAGGTATAATTTTTTTCATCATATTGATTGGGCTAGGGCTCAAAGCTAAAATGACTGATTTAAGTTACAAAATTAGTAGTGATATCAGGACTCCAATTCTGGTTTTCTGACCCTTTCATATTTTATCAGACTGCCTCTTTCAAAAAAATGTAACAACTTAACTAGGTGGAAGGATTGACCTCAAACCCAGTATCATATCAGCATCCATTAGAGTGGATTCATTTATAAGATTAGCTGCCAGTCAATTTGGAAAGCAGAATGTGAGTGCCTGAAGGACGGGGCCACAGGGTGAGTTTTGAAGGAGGTAAGGTGGTAGGAAAGATCAAACAAACAAAACACTGTGTAAGCATCACAGGGCTCAGGGTGGCAAGCTTACGATGTGAGTGTCGGAGTTCACAAAACATTTTACATTTCTGTCCCAAAAATTTCAGAAAGAAGAAAGCTATAAGATTCATTGATTTAAGACAATGGAGTCCCCTCTCTCCATGTTAGAATCAGACTTTTAATGTTGTATTTTAGTATATTTAATAACTAAATATTTTCTCTGAAGAATAAGCACTAACTGACATTATATTATGCCATTACTAGCATAAGATATGATACATTTAGGCTGGGTGCAATGGCTCATGTCTATAATCCCAGCACTTTGGGAGGCCAAGGCAGGAGAATTGTGTGAGCCCAGGAGTTTGAGACCAGCATGGTCACATAGCAAGACCGTATCTCTACAAAAAAAAAATAATAATAATAATACAAAAAATTAGCCAGACGTGGTGGCTTGTGCCTGTGGTCCCTGCTACTCAGGAAGTTGAGACTGGGGGATTGCTTAAGCCCAGGAGTTGGAGGCTACAGTGAACGGTGACTGTGCCACTGCCCTTCAGTCTGGAAAACAGAGTGAGCCCCTGTCTCAATTAAAGAACAAAAAAGAAGAAAGAGATAGAGGAAGGAAGAAGGAAGGAAGGAAGGGAGCGAGGGAGGGAGGGAGGGAGGGAGAGAAGGAGGGAGGGAGGGAGGGAGGGAGGGAAGATTTGTGAGCTTTGCTTCCCAAGAATACCAAGTGTAAAGGACACCAAAACCATTCCCCATCTTTTCATTTGCATTGATAGCATTTTCTCCAGAAATGACCTGATGCAAAAATGTACGTAGCTATTGCAAACTAGAAAATCTCATGCCCTCACTGTCTTCAACTTGTAAAATATGTCTATATCACACATTCAGCATGCCCAGTAAATTAACTATAAATGTGTTCCATATATATGTTATTCTTCTTCTCTGTCTTCTCCTCTCCTTTCTCTCACTTTCCTTGGATCTTTCCCTTTCCAACATGAATATGGAGTATAGAGATGGCAGATTTTGAAGAAGTAAAGGAGGAGGAAAGGAAGGCAGGCAGGCTGATATTATCACTCATGAGCGTAGTTTCTTGCTGTGGAGTGGTCCTAACAGAGAATCCTTACATATGCTTATTTGGGGTGTGATCAATGGACCTACAATAGCCCACCATGTATCAGACTTCTGAAGGCAGTATTATTCCCAGAACTATTTTGTTCATAAAATCATATCCAGCTGAACTTTACTTAAATACATATTTACTTATTCAAAATTATTTGTTAAACACTTACAATACCAGTCACAGTGCTGAATACTGAAGATGTAAAATGAATCTAATGTGGACTTTTTCCTTATGTGACTTATTCTAATAGTGGTGAGATAATCATGACTCAACATAACAAGTGTTTGCTGAAGGTATAAGATAAAATTTTACCAGTAAGGAAAAAAATCTCCTAAGGCAACCTGGGGAAATCAGGAATGGCATCTCAGAGGGAGGACTGGCAAAGGACTAAAGCAACATACAGCAACTCTTCAACATGGCACAAGTATACATATGTAACAAACCTGCATGTTATGCACATGTACCCTACAACTTAAAGTATAATAATAATAAATAAATTAAAAAAATAAATAAATAAATAAATAAATAAATTAAAAAAAAAAAAAGAAAAAAAAAAAAAAAAAAAAGAAATCAGAAAGAATGTCTTCAAAAAATTGAACAAATAGAATGTTAAGCATTTTAACACATTTGTTATGTTAAAATAAAATTGTTTGTAAGGCAGAGGCTTAATGAATGAGAGAACATTGCCTTGAGATAAAATCACTGCCAAATTGGATGAAACAAATGGCTAGAATTTGTTGTTAAAAAAACAGTTTTAAGAGCACGAAATCATAACCGATGGTAAGAGTTTCTGTTGTTCAATATTGTAAATATGTTAATTTTGGACAAAATATTCTAAAAATTATTGGAAAATGACTTTTAAATTGCTTTCAACTTATATTATACTACTCTTATAAAATATTTTTCTTATTAGAAAAACTTACTTTGCTCTTTTGTGATAATTTCACACGAACTCCTGAAATTCGTATACAGATCCTGAAAGTTATCGCCTCCAGCACTAAAGGTCAGAGAGGTGAGTACATTTATCATGTCCTCTCAGCATACAGTGCCTAACACTCAGAGTTTCTTTTCATCACTTATTCCTATGACCTACTTGGTGAAGTTCTGAATGAATACATTCACAAGTTATGCTGTGATGCCTGAAAGCAGAATCAGACCCCCAGAAACCACCACAATTATACAAATTAGCTACATGATGCAAGAAGTCAACTGCTTCTCTTTAAAAACAAACAAAAAACTTCAAATTGTTAAAATCATTTTTGTTTCATGACTATATATCAGAATACTTACATGGCCAAAAAGTTATTAAATCTAAAAGATATTTGTAAAACTCCACCATGCAAATGGTAGATGTTGCTTACAAACACCAAACACTTTAATAAATAATATCAGAAGATAGAAATTGTTTGAAAGTATGGATATCTGTCAAAACATCTTTTTGTTTCTAAAGAAGATAGGCATAAATGTAAAGATGACTTACCAAAATATTTTAATAAATCACTTACATCTGATTTCCTCTGTACATCCACCGACTCAAGTAAAACCACAAATTTAAAGCATAGCATTTTTTAAACCCACTCTGACTTCTATTTTTTTTTTTTTTGAGATGGAGTTTCACTCTCGTCACCCAGGCTGGAGTGCAGTGGTGTGATCTCAGCCCACTGCAACCTCTGCCTCCCAGGTTCAAACGAGTCTCCTGTCTCAGCCTCCTGAGTATCTGGGATTACAGGCGCCCACCACCATGCTTGGCTATTTTCATATTTTTCATAGAGACAGGGTTTCACCATGTTAGCCAGGCTGGTCTCAATCTCCTGACCTCAGGTGATCCACCCTCCTTGGCCTCCCAAAGTGCTGGGATTACAGGTGTGAGCCACCATGCCGGGCCTCTGATTTATTTATATTATTCATCTTAAACATCAGTTATCCAGGATAGAGTTAAAGTAGAATATGTATAGCAAGAGTAGAGTTAAGGGAGAATAGGTGTAGCAATATGGAAATCATTACGAACAATTCTTAGAGTCAAAATAATGACTTGCCATTGCAAAGAACACAGGCTTGAGCACTTTACTTTCAATTTATAGTAATAATCTATAATATTTTCTCCTTCACCAAATACATGAATGTCCTAATTTTTTGTATTTTCTGATATGATGAATCTGACCCCCTCCCCCAAAAAAGAGAAACTGTGATACTTTTATTCTGAAAAAGAATTGCACATGTAGATAAGGAGAAAATATGTGAGATATTATTAAAGTAAATTTTATAGATTCTTAACATTGATTTCATAAATCATTAAAAGTGGGAATTATATACTCCTGGGATTCAATAATTCAGACCATATTAGAAAAAACTTCGCTAACCGTCTTGAGCACTACTAGTTTATATTCACTCTGGATCCTTCGACTGGTTGCTACTTGCCATGGAATCAATTTAATTTCCTAACTGATCCTCCTAAGTTTGTCATGAACATGAGAACATATAGATAAAAGACTCAGTATTATGTCTAGCACATAGTAAGAATTCAATACATGTTATAAGTTTTACCTTAGTGCTTTTTTTCTTTTTTGAGACAGAGCTTTGCTCTTGTTCCCCAGGCTGGAGTGTAATGGCGCGATCTCGGCTCACAGCAACCTCTGCCTCCCAGGTTCAAGTGATTCTCCTGCTTCAGCCTCCTGAGCAGCTGGGATTACAGGCAAGAATCACCACGCCCGGCTAATTTTGTATTTTTAGTAGAGATAGTGTTTCTCCATGTTGATCAGGCTGGTCTTGAATTCCCGACTTCAGGTGATCCACCTGCCACAGCCTTTCAAAGTGCTGGGATTACAAGTGTGAGCCACCACACCTGGCCTATTTTAGTGTTTTGTAATTGTTAATAAATAAAGAAGGATATAAAACATATGGATAAAAACTAGTCTCATTCAACACGTAGATTTGCTTGATAATTGCAATTAGCCAATCTAATACTAGCCTTCAGCTGGAACCACTTTCATTCCAGGTGAAGAAAAAGGGAGGCATAAAAGATCATACTGAATCCAAAAGGAAACAGGAACAGAGCTCCCAGAGCTGATTCTACCCCCACAGGTAATGGAGACATTCAGCGCACAGTAACCCCACACTGGTACTTCCTACTTTACAGCTAACCCAGGCAGAGAAATGAGGCTGTGAAGGTCAACATCAAAGGTGGGTCACCCATTCCATTTCTAGATAACCAGGATTAACTGCTCCATTGACATTATCCTGATATTACAGAGTTCCAGAAAGGAGGAATTAAGGAATGCACTTATGCATTAGTGAAAAAAAAATACTTGCACAACCATATTTAAAACAATGGAAAATGTTTATTCATCTTACTGGCTGTCATTACATTTTTTTCCATTTCCTTCCTCGATTCTTCTCAATTATAAAATAATGAAGATAAATCTTACAACACTTACTAAGTACTTATAATATAGCACACATTATATTGAGTTATTTATCTATGTGGTCTCACTAGCTTTTTTTTATTTTTAATTTTTTTATTATACTTTAAGTACTAGGGTACATATGCACAACGTGCAGGTTTGTTACATATGTATACATGTGCCATGTTGATGTGCTGTACCCATTAACTCATCATTTACATTAGGTATATTTCCTAATGCCAACCCTCCCCACTGTCCCCTCCCCACAATAGGCCCTGGTGTGTGATGTTCCCCTTCCTGTGTCCAAGTGATCTCATTGTTCAATTCCCACCTATGAGTGAGAACATGTGGTGTTTCTTTTTCTGTTCTTGTGATAGTTTGCTGAGAATGATGATTTCCAGCTACATCCATGTCCCTACAAAGGACATAAATTCATCCTTTTTTATGGCTGCATAGTATTCCATGGTGTATATGTGCCACATTTTCATAATCCAGTCTGTCACTGATGGACATTTGGGTTGATTCCAAGTCTTTGCTATCGTGAATAGTGCTGCAATAAACATACGTGTGCATGTGTCTTTACAGCAGCAAGATTTATAATCCTTTGGGTATATACCCAGTAATGGGATGGCTGAGTCAAATGGTACTTCTAGTTCTAGATCCTTGAGGAATCGCCACACTGTTTTCCACAATGGTTGAACTAGTTTACAATCCCACCAACAGTGTAAAAGTGTTCCTATTTCTCCACATCCTCTCCAGCACCTGTTGTTTCCTGATTTTTTAATGATCACCATTCTAACTGGTGTGAGATGGTATCTCATCGTGGTTTTGATTTGCATTTCTCTGATGGCCAGTGACAATGAGCATTTTTTCATGTGTCTGTTGGCTGTATGAATGTCTTCTTTTGAGAAGTGTCTGTTCATATGCTTTGCCCACTTTTTGATGGGGTTGTTTGCTTTTTTCTTGTAAATTTGTTTGAGTTCTTTATAGATTCTGGATACTAGCCTTTTGTCAGATGGGTAGATTGTAAAAATATTCTCCCATTCTGTAGGTTGCCTGTTCACTCTGATGGTAGTTTCTTTTGCTGTGCAGAAGCTCTTTAGTTTAATGAGATCCCATTTGTCAATTTTAGCTTTTGCTGCCGTTGCTTTTGGTGTTTTAGACATGAAGTCTTTGCCCATGCCTATGTCCTGAATGGTACTTCCTAGGTTTTCCTCTAGGATTTTTATGGTATTAGGTCTAACATTTAAGTCTCTAATCCATCTTGAATTAATTTTCGTATAAGGAGTAAGGAAAGGATCCAGTTTCAGCTTTCTACTTATGGCTAGCCAATTTTCCCAGCACCATTTATTAAATAGGGAATCCTTTCCCCATTTCTTGTTTCTCTCAGGTTTGTCAAAGATCAGATGGCTGTAGATGTGTGGTATTATTTCTGAGGACTCTGTTCTGTTCCATTGGTCTATATCTCTGTTTTGGTACCAATACCATCCTGTTTTGGTTACTGTAGCCTTGTAGTATAGTTTGAAGTCAGGTAACGTGATGCCTCCAGCTTTGTTCTTTTGACTTAGGATTGTCTTGGAGATGCGGGCTCTTTTTTGGTTCCATATGAACTTTAAAGCAGTTTTTTCCAATTCTGTGAAGAAACTCATTGGTAGCTTGATGGGGATGGCATTGAATCTATAAATTACCTTGGGCAGTATGGCCATTTTCACGATATTGATTCTTCCTATCCATGAGCATGATATGTTCTTCCATTTGTTTGTGTCCTGTTTTATTTCCCTCAGCAGTGGTTTGTAGCTGTCCTTGAAGAGGCCCTTTACATCCCTTGTAAGTTGGATTCCTAGGTATTTTATTCTCTTTGAAACTATTGTGAATGGGAGTTCATTGATGATTTGGCTCTCTGTTTGTCTGTTACTGGTGTATAAGAATGCCTGTCATTTTTGCACGTTAATTTTGTATCCTGAGACTTTGCTGAAGTTGCTTATCAGCTTAAGGAGATTTTGGGCTGAGACGATGGGGTTTTCTAAATATACAATCATGTCATCTGCAAACAGGGACAATTTGACTTCTTCTTTGCCTAACTGAATACCCTTGATTTCTTTCTCTTGCCTGATTGCCCTAGCCAGAACTTCCAACACTATGTTGAATAGGAGTGGTGAGAGAGGGCATCCTGTCTTGTGCTACTTTTCAAAGGGAATGCTTCCAGTTTTTGCCCATTCAGTATATTGGCTGTGGGTTTGTCATAAATAGCTCTTATTATTTTGAGATACATTCCACCAATACCGAATTTATTGAGCATTTTTAGCATGAAGAGCTGTTGAATTTTGTCAAAGGCCTTTTCTGCATCTATTGAAATAATCATGTGGTTTTTGTCTTTGGTTCTGTTTATACGATGAATTACATTTATTGCATTTCTGTGGGATCAGTGGTGGTATCCCCTTTATCATTTTTTATTGCATCTGTTTGATTCTTCTCTGTTTTCTTCTTTATTAGTCTTGCTAGGGGTCTATCAATTTTGTTGATCTTTTCAAAAAACCAGCTCCTGGATTCGTTGATTTTTTGAAGGGTTTTTTGTGTCTCTATCTCCTTCAGTTCTGCTCTGATCTTAGTTATTTCTTGCCTTCTGCTAGCTTTCGAATGTGTTTGCTCTTGCTTCTCTAGTTCTTTTAATTGTGATGTTAGAGTGTCAATTTTAGATCTTTCCTGCTTTCTCTTGTGGGCATTTAGTGCTATAAATTTCCCTCTACACACTGCTTTAAATGTGTCCCAGAGATTCCGGTATGTTGTATGTTTGTTCTCAATGGTTTCAAAGAACATCTTTATTTCTGCCTTCATTTCGTTATGTACCCAGTAGTCATTCAGGAGCAGGTTGTTCAGTTTCCATGTAGTTGAGCGGTTTTGATTGAGTTTCTTAGTCCTGAGTTCTAGTTTGATTGCACTGTGGTCTGAGAGACAGTTTGTTATAATTTCTGTTCTTGTACATTTGCTGAGGAGTGCTTTACTTCCAATTATATGGTCAATTTTGGAGTAAGTACGATGTGGTGCTGAGAAGAATGTATATTCTGTTGATTTGGGGTGGGGAGTTCTGTAGATGTCTATTAGGTCCGCTTGGTGCAGAGTTGAGTTCAATTCCTGGATATCCTTGTTAACTTTCTGTCTCGTTGATCTGTCTAATGTTGACAGTGGGGTGTTGAAGTCTCCCATTATTATTGTATGGGAGTCTAAGTCTCTTTGTAAGTCTCTAAGGACTTGCTTTACGAATCTGTGTGCTCCTGTATTGGGTGCATATATATTTAGGATAGTTAGCTCTTCCTGATAAATTGATCCCTTTACTATTATGTAATGGCCTTCTTTGTCTCTTTTGATTTTTGAGGGTTTAAAGTCTGTTTTATCAGAGACTAGGATTGCAAGCTTTGCTTTTTTTTGTTTTCCATTTGCTTGGTAGATCTTCCTCCATCCCTTTATTTTGAGCCTATGTGTGTCTCTGCATGTGAGATGGGTCTCCTGAATACAGCAGACTGATGGGTCTTGACTCTTTATCCAGTTTGCCAGTCTGTGTCTTTTAATTGGAGCATTTAGCCCATTTACATTTAAGGTTAATATTGTTATGTATGAACTTGATTCTGTCATTATGATACTAGCTGGTTATTTTGCTCGTTAGTTGATGCAGTTTCTTCCTAGCATTGATGTTCTTTACATTTTGGCATGTTTTTGCAATGGCTGGTACCTGTTGTTCCTTTCCATGTTTAGTGCTTCCTTCAGGATCTCCTGTAGGGCAGGCCTGGTGGTGACAAAATCTCTAAGCATTTGCTTGTGTGTAAAGGATTTTATTTCTCCTTCACTTATGAAACTTAGTTTGGCTGGATATGAAATTCTAGGTTGAAAATTCTTTTCTTTAAGAATGTTGAATATTGGCCCCCACTCTCTTCTGGCTTGTAGAGTTTCTGCCGAGAGATCTGCTGTTAGTCTGATGGGCTTCCCTTTGTGGGTAACCCGACCTTTCTCTCTGGCTGCCCTTAACATTTTTTTCTTCATTTCAACTTTCGTGAATCTGACAATTATGTGTCTTGGAGTTGCTCTTCTCGAGGAGTATCTTTGTGGCGTTCTCTGTATTTCCTGAATTTGAATGTTGGCCTGCCTTACTAGTTTGGGGAAGTTCTCCTGGATGATATCCTGCAGAGTGTTTTCCAACTTGGTTCCATTTTCCCTATCACTTTCAGGCACACCAATCAGATGCAGATTTGGTCTTTTCACATAATCCCATATTTCTTGGAGGATTTGTTCATTTCTTTTTATCTTTTTTCTCTTCATTTCTCTTCTCGCTTCATTTCATTCATTTGATCTTCAATCACTGATAATCTTTCTTCCAGTTGATCGAGTCAGTTACTGAAGCTTGTGCATTCGTAACATAGTTCTCGTGTCATGGTTTTCATCTCTATCAGTTCTTTTAAGGTCTTCTCCTCATTGATTATTCTAGTTATCCATTCATCCATCCTTTTTTCAAAGTTTTTAGTTTCTTTGTGCTGGTTACGTAGTTCCTCCTTTAGCTCTGAGTTTGATCGACTGAAATCTTCTTCTCTCAACTCGTCAGAGTCATTCTCCATCCAGCTTTGTTCCATTGCTGGCAATGAGCTGCGTTCTTTTGGAGGGGGAGATGCACTCTGATTTTTTTAATTTCCAGCTTTTCTGCACTGCTTTTTCCCCATCTTTGTGGTTTTATCTGCTTTTGGTCTTTGATGATGGTGACGTACTGATGGGATTTTGGTGTGGGTGTCCTTTTTGTTAGTTAGTTTTCCTTCCAACCATCAGGACCCTCAGCTGCAGGTCTGTTGGAGTTTGTTTGAGGTCCACTCCAGACCCTGTTTGCCTGGGTATCAGCAGCACAGGCTGCAGAAGATAGAATATTGCTGAACAGCGAGTGTTGCTGTCTGATTCTTGCTCTGGAAGCTTTGTATCCGGGTGTACCCAGCCATATGAGGTGTGATGTGTCGGTCTGCACCTAGTGGGGGATGTCTCCCAGTTAGGCTACTCAGGGGTCAGGGACCCACTTGAGAAGGCAGTCTGTCGGTTCTCAGATCTCAACCTCCATGCTGCGAGAACCACTGCTCTCTTCAAAGCTCTCAGACAAGGACTTTTATATCTGCAGAAGTTTCTGCTGCTTTTTGTTTAGCTAGGCCCTGTCCCCAGAGGTGGAGTCTACAGAGGCAGGCAGGCCTCCTTGAGCTGCAGTGGGCTCCAACCAATTCAAGTTTCCTGGCGGCTTTGTTTAACTACTTAAGCCTCAGCAATGGCGGGCGCCCCTCCCCCAGCCTCCCTGCCGCCTTGCAGTTAGATCTCCAACTGCTGTGCTTGCAATGAGGGAGGCTCCGTGGGTGTGGGACCCTCCATGCCAGGTGTGGGACATAATCTCCTGGTGTTCCGTTTGCTAAGACCCTTGGTAAAGCGCAGTGTTAGGGTGGGAGTTACCCGATTTTCCAGGTGTTGTGTGTCTCACTTTCCCTTGGCTAGGAAAAGGAATTCCCTTCCCCCTTGCGCTTCCCAGGTAAGGTGATGCCTCGCCCTGCTTCAGCTCTCACTGGTCAGGCTGCACCTGTGGACCAGCATCAACTCTCTGACACACCCCGGTGAGATGAACCGGGTACCTCTGTTGCAAATGCAGAAATCACCCGTCTTCTGTGTCACTCATGCTGGGAGTTGGAGGTTGGAGCTGTTCCTATTCGGCCATCTTGGGTGCCACTCTCTGTGGTCTCACTTTCACAACAGACTTAGGAGGAGCAATTAAGAAATAAACTACTGCCATGGTAAGCCACCAAAATGGAAGCAACAGCATCTTTATTAATTAGCACAATCTTAATTTTTTGAGAATACAGTCCTTATAATTTCTAAGTTATTTAGTGTAGATTTATATATTACCTCCTTTTTCTTTTTAACTCAATAGAAAACTTTGAATAAAATTAATGCAATTAGATAAGTGGCAATGTGGGAGAGAAGAGTTGATCAAGATTATGGAATAGCAACAGTCACCCACTTACATGAGAGATGGCTACTAGGAAAAAAATAGAAGTTCTGAACAAACACTGATACACCAAATAACAATGACTAAATGTATAATGGACAATTACATTAAAAAGTCAGGGACAATCCTAATTTCTTGATGGGAAAATTGGCAGTGTTTCAAATATATACAGGCATTTCCTCCACTATTTTTCAAAAATATTAATTACTATAGCTCCTCACACTTACAAATATCTCTATCAAAATCAAAGGTTATTCCTTAGAATCCTGTGAAAATGCAGATATTATTGTTATCATCATTGTGCTTTTTGTCATTCTAATAATTTCAGTTTCTAAACCAAGGATGTTAAACCTAAATAAAGCATATACTCAGGAAAAAAATAACATTTTTAATGTAAATTTTTAATCCACACTTTTGACTTATCAAAGCCAACAAAGTAAAAGCAAATCAAGGCTACTACACAATGAACGTATTTACCATTACTTATTACTAAACTATGATATATAAAAAAGATGGTTCCACGAATAAACTGTGTACGAACATGTGGAATTTAGTTCTCACCACTCCGTTTATTTATTCATTTGCTGAACAAACATGTAATGAACATCACCTTTGCTTTTGGCCCTGTAATCATCTTGCATTTGGGGGATCACTTTTCTTAAGTAATTTTGCTGAGCTGAAGATTATTAAATCAATACTGCAAACTCAACTTGTGTCCATGAAGAAGCAAACACTTCCACCTTTATATTTAATCACAGCTACATGAACCATTAGACCGCCTTTTCTTCAGAACATCAAATTACAGTAAAACCTTTTCAGTTTCAGCTTTGTTATATGAAATTATTATCAAGGTGGCAGGGCCAGAGCTGAAGTTTAAGACAGGAGGTAGAAGCAAGAGAATAATATAAATAAGATTTGAAATGACACTCCTTAATAGAATAAATTCTAAAGCACTTAAGAGAAATTAATTTACATACATGCAATCAATTACAAAGGAAGAGAAAGCCAACATCATTAGGAGAGGGTAAAGAAGACTCCAATTACAAATCATAGCAATGCCCACCTGACCTCATGTAGAATCCTGTTAGTCATAAATATATTCTACTGTATGAAATGAAGGTGACAACTCTTCATTTATTTTACAAATATTCTAACACCCATACTAGAACTGACCATTCTCTAAATTGTTCATTCTACTAAGGCTTTTGTGATCCTATTATTAAGAGATTTATATTGTAATATTTTATTTTATTTCAGCATTTTACTAATTTGAGAAAACTAAAGACTCCTAGTTTTATAACTCAATATGGAAATAGTGTGTATAGTATCAGCAAACTGATATCAAGAGGCAGGCCTCCAAAATGCCTTTTGATAAGCAGCCACCTTCAGTTAGAATTGTTCATGTCTTCCGTTTACCTTCCCACTAACATCCATCAGAATATCTACCACACTGTAGCATGCGTGTGCATGGATGTGTGTGTGCATGCCTGACTAATGTCTCTGTTAAGGTCTGTCCAACTATACCCAAGTTATGTGGTTCATAAAGGAAAACATCATGTCTAATCATAAGTTGTTCCTAAAATGTGGTATTATGCCTGGAATAAAGTGAAGGATTTAATAAATAACTACTTGAATACACAAAAGAAGGAAGGAATGGAGGGTTAAAAGGAGGAAAGATCGTATTTGCAAAACTATATAGGATGACTTAAAATTATATAGGATAAGATGACATGAAACTAATAAATGAAAGAAAAGCTATGTCACTTAAAAATCAGAAAACTAAAGCTCCTTTTTATACTCTTCCAACTGGTTTAATTTCTTACAAATATAGACATAAGGAAATGATTTTTAAAAAGAGATTTGATTTTACGTAATCCATGTTGAGTCAGGAAGAGCCCATATCATTAAATTCCCCTGGGCTACTAAATTTATGATTCTATGTTATGATGGGCTCACTGTCACCTCTGCCTTCTGGGCTCAAGTGATCCTCCTGCCTCAGCCTCCTGAGTAGCTAGGACCACAGGTATGGGCCACCAAGCTAGGCTAATTTTTGTATCTTCCATAGAGATCGAGTTTCACTGTGTTGCCCAGGCTGGCCTCGAACTCCTAGACTCAAGCCATCCACCCACCTTGGCCTCCCAAAATGCTAGGATTACAGGAGCGAGCCACCACGTCCGGCCTTGTATTTCCCTTCTCTTAAAAGGAGATAGAGGTAAATTCTTCAGAGGGCTTTAATCCAGAAGATTTTAATTTAACTTCTCATCATGGAAATGCAAATCAAAGTAAACAGTCTATTAATATCACTAAGATCTTGTACTGCCTTTAATTATGCATTTCAGTGTTCACTTTAAACAGCAAGTAAACATCTTTTTGGATACTAGTAACAACCTGATGACCTGATGACCTGCCTTGACTTCCCAAGAACAGGAAGTTATTTTTAAAATTACGGATTCAATATGCACATACATTCACACACACTTATAGACAAACAAGTATAAGCAAAACTGAAAAAATTGGAATAAGATAGGTATGTGGTAACAATGTCACAATCTTGGTTGTGATATTATACCACAGTTTTACAAAATGACAACCATTATTGGGAACTTGGCAAAGTGTATAAGGAATCTCCTTGGACTATTTCTTACAACTGCATGTGAATTTATAATTATCTCAATAATTATCCCTTTGTTTCCATGGGGGATACGTTCCAGGACCTCTTGCAGGATACCAAAATCCGTACACATTCAAGTCCCACAGTAGGCCCTGAAGAACCTGTGGATACAAAAAGTCAGCCATCCCATGAATGCTATGTTTTCAGTCCACATTTGGCTGTGGATAGGGAACTCATTGATAGGGAGGGGCCAACTGAATTTCTTGAAAAAATCCTGGAACCCATGCAGTTCAAACTTGCATTATTCAAGGGACAACTGTCAATATTTCAGTTAAGAATATGGATTCAGAAACTTGAGAACTCTTAAACTATTAATGTATAATTATCAAAACAATGGCAACCAAAAGGATTTAACACATTTCGCTATAGATAAAAATAATCAACAACTGAAGCAAATATAAAATCTATCACCTCAGGTTTCATACAATTGAAAGGGGAGAAATAATCCTGAATACCTAATTATCTAATCCACCAAAGAACTAAAAATGAACAAGACTGCATTTCTCTCTTAAATATGTATTGCATATTTGTAGAACATTAACTACAATATTGGTACTAGCAATCAATAAATTAATCACAAAGCTAGCAAAATAACTATTTTTCATATAAAAATTATTAATTACATAAATAATAAAGTATTCCCTCTTTGGATTCTGGTTTTATTTCTGCTGAGCCTGAAAAAGTAATTTGTGACAGTATCTTTTATTTTACTTATTTTCCCATATATGCAAAGACTTATCAATAATACTCATTATTAATCTTCAAATATTGCTTTATTTCTGGAAAAATAATTTTCTACATTTAAAAAAATCAGTAATTTCTTCAAAATGAAGGTGATTTAAATGGCATTTGGTTGTCATTTTCTCATCTGTTCCTTTTTATAAGATTCAGATGTTATACTAAGGCAGATAAAGTCATTACAATACTGCAATAAAATAGTCAAATGTGAGATATACAGTGCTGAAATGAATTTAATCTGCTATACTGTTTTAAATGGAAATATATTGTAAGATTATACATTTCCTAAAATGGCAACACAGATATTACTGCTCCCTGGTGAAAGATACTAAAATCTCCATTTATTTAGCTGGTATAGGTATGGCCTTAGGTGTACACCTACAAGTGAATTAAATCTAATTGCTTATTTTCAGTTCCCTCAGAAACTACTGCCTCTAAGCAAGATGTAAATGCATTTAAATGGGTATGTTCATCTGAAACTCTGTTCAATAAGTCAAGTGTTTCTTCCAATATAGAGATTCTTCTTTGATCCAGGATATTCATGATATTTCACTTAAAAGTACAGGCACAGCATGGTGGAACTGAAAGAGAATATGTTTTGAAGTCAGGTGGACATGGGTCTGAATTCCAGCCTTGCTATTTAACAACTGTGTGATAGTAGGATAGTTATTTAAACTGAAATTCAGGGTCCTCTTTTATAAAAATGAGAGAAATAATACCTATCACACAGGATTCTTGTAACAATTAAATAGTATAATATGCATAACAATTAAATAGTATAATACTATTTATAATATAAATAGTATAATATGCATATTAAATAGTATAATAGTATAATATGCATAATTATACTACAATTAAATAGTATAATATGCATGAGAAGGCCTAACCTAAAGCATACACTTAAAATATATTTCATCAGGGATGATATTAAAACTTTGCAAAGGTTTGGTAGAGCAAAAATAATAGAGGAGGCCCTCCTTCCTTGGTTTACAAACAAGCACCAGCTGCCTAATTTTGAGATGTGGGATCATGTTTTAACTACGGAAAAGAAAAACTCAAATCTTACGGGTCAGTCTGCAATAATAAAACTACCAAAACTGCCAGCTACATAAAACTGTTTCAAAGTCATGTAGTGGCACTAAGATGAAAATTATGCATAATTTAAAAAATAAATTCACATTCATAAACATTTTCTCAAGTTAAACTTGATGAAATGGAAGCAAAGGAAAAAATACTTCCAGCTGCAGTCTTCTGAATGTGGGACCTTGTTGCCGATTTCTTACTTTCAGCCATATGTTCGTATTTCATCTTTGTGATATTAGGAAGTTTCACAGGAAAGAACTACAGAAGAGAGACAATGAAGTCTGCTGAAAATAATCCATTGATACAGTCGCCACGTTAACACTTAGACATGAAAATACGTGTTACATAGTTTCTTTTAAGTGGACTGAGCATTTTAAAAACAGGGTCTGCACACTAAGTTTTATGGAGAGGATTAAATCCAATATACTCGCATTTATTAAGAGAAAGCATGTTTCATTTAAATAGTTTTTAGAATGTTAGCATACCATTTATTGATGATAAAGCATATTGTTATTATCCATTTATCACATATCATAGCTAACATTTTGTAGTGCCTACTATGAGCCAGCTACTAAGCTAAGCTAGCTGCCTTTCTTGCATTATCTCAATTGACTGTTATAAAAACCACAAGAAGCAGATTATTTTCACTTAGCAGATGGGAAGGCTAAGGCTTGATGACATTCAGTCGTTAGTTCACAAAACCTAGATCAAGTAGCAGAGTCTGCATTGGGATACCTATAAATATGAAGTCCACTTGCTTAATGTCCTCCAACAGAATCCCTCTAAATATCTTTCAGCTCTCCTAAAAGCTCTCATTAAAATGTATCACTGAATTGTTTTCCTATAACAATATTCTAAAAAATAGGTTTTCACCTTAAAATAAAATAGCTGGGGTATGAGAACACATAAAGAGACAGAGACGGGGAGAGACAGAAAGATTGAGAAAGCAAGAGTAAGAAAGAAAAAAGCAAAGAATCTGGATATAACAATCCAAAGTAAGATTTAAAAGAAAATGCTGAGGAAAGCTGAATTTAATAAATAACACTTCTATAATAAGCTCTTCATATATTCTGCTTTTTAAAGTTGCATGAAGCCCAAATTCTTTGGACAGGTGAAGGAAACATGAATGAATAATAAAACAAACAATGGAATAGGTAACAAAGGCTAAAGATTTAAATTTTCTTCCAGGTATACTTACAGGATTTAACACTTGTGAAATGACAGAAGTCTTCCACGATCTGACTGTACTGATATTGAACAACTTTCTGTTTAGGGCCCTGTGACTATCTCTTATACCGATATAATTATAACTTTGCAATAAAAAGAGGTATATAATAAATCCAAGGTTCTTTCCTCCAGCCTCACAAAGGTGCATGTAAATTGCTGGAGGTCAGTTTTATTGGTTTGTTTACTATCTATCATAGTCATGACACTACATAAAAATTGTCCTGTAGACAATAAATACGTCTCAGGCAAAGCGTTACTTTTTTCCAAGATGTGTAGTCACTGCAATGAAACTGTGGCTCCAAATGTGTAGTGTATTAAAGTGCCTGTAGTAGAAAATGTTCAGAAAGACACCCCTATGATGTTTACTATAAACAAATTACCATAGATTAGATGGTCCTGATATGTCTATACTCAGCAATTTCATGCATCACCTTCCCATTTTCAGGATCAAATTAAAGCTTTTCATAAAGTCAATTGAAATATGTAAAGTATATGTGTTAACATTTATGGTGTCTCAACAAAATGTCATTCATCTACCACCACAGTACAGAATACAGACATTTTGTGAGCAATACACGGTTGATGGTGAGCTTATAATATTATTGAGCTGTTCAGCAATCCCAAACTATCTCTTTGAGGTAGAAGAACATTCCTAGGAAGGGCTTCTGAAACAAAAGGGGCAAGAGACAGAAGAAAATATGAACCATCTCATTGTTTTGTTTTGTTGTTGTCTGGTGTTTCGTTTTGTTTTTTGTGAGACTGGGTCTTGCTCTATCGCTTGGCTGGAGTGCAGTGGCACAATCTCAGCTCACTGCAGCCTCAACCTCCCAGGCTCCAGTGATTGAGTCTCTGGTCTCAGCCTCCCGAGTAGCTGGGACTACAGGTGCTCACTAGCATACCTGGCTAATTTATTTTTAATGTTTTGTAAAGACAGGGTTTCCCAATGCTGCCCAGGCTCATCTCAAATTCCTGGGCTCAAGCGATCTTAACCACCTTGGCCACCTGAAGTGTGGGGATTACAGGCATAAGCCACCACACCCAGCCTCCATCTCATTGTTTTAATTCAAAATGAAGCTATGATATCCTTTTAAACAGATCAAGAAAATAACAATCATCTTGGAAGGTCAAAAAAAAAAAAAAAAAGCCCATAATAATATGGAATAAAGTCACAGAAAATGTTTTGAACTTTGTATCAGTGACAGTCTCAAGTATCTCCTGGCCTTTATGGGACAGATAACACAATGATTTAAATATAAGATTAAACTGTTGAAAAGTAAAAAGGTGTTTATCCTAAACAACAGGAGATACTTTCAAAGAGATAGTAACAGCATTTCAACAGTGTCCTAAACATAACATCTACCAGCCAAGATAAATAAAATCTACCACTTTGGAATAGGAATATTTCTCCTTCCATTGAATTGAAGAAGACGTAAAGCCAGGGTATGATTTATCAAGGGCTTATTAGGTATCTTAGGGATATAGTTTCTTTCTTCCTCAAAATAATTACATAAAGTAAATGTCATCATACCCATTTTATATATTAAGAAGCAAAGGCTTAAGGAAAATAAATAACTTGCCCTGGGTATGGCTGGGACTTACAATCAATACCTGCAGATTGTACCAAACCACACTCTTCCTTATTGAGGGATATGAATTCAATATCATTATCAAAACTATTAAGAAAATAATGTACCTCTACTGTTTAAATTGGCAAGGGGTGATAGCTCTATTAGCAAAGATTTGTTGTCAACATAGAGCCTATAAAAAAGGTACTATACACTTTGGGAAGCTGAGGTAGGCAGATCATGAGGTCAGGAGATCGAGACCATCCTGGCCAACATGGTGAAACCCCATATCTACTAAAATACAAAAAATTAGCCAAGCATCGTGGTACATGCCGAGTAGTCCCAGCTACTTGGGAGGCTGAGGCAGGGGAATCACTTGAATCCAGGAGACAGAGGTTGCAGTGAGCCGAGATCGCTCCTCTGCACTCCAGCCTGAAGTCAGAGCAAGAGACTCCATCTCAACAAAAAAAAAAAAAAAAGAAAAAGAAAAAGAAAAAAAGAAAAGGGCCGGGTGTGGTGGCTCACACCTGTAATCCCAGCACTTCTGGAGGCCGAGGCAGGTGGGTCACGAGGTCAGGAGATTGAGACCATCCTGGCGAATACGGTGAAATCTTGTCTCTACTAAAAATACAAAAAATTAGCCGGGCGCAGTGGCGGGCGCCTGTAGTCCCAGCTACTCGGGAGGTTGAGGCAGGAGAATGGCGTGAACCCGGGAGGTGGAGCTTGCAGTGAGCCGAGATTGTGCCACTGTACTCCGGCCTGGGCGACAGTGTGAGACTCCGTCTCTAAAAATAATAATAATAATAATAATAATACCTTGTTTTTCTTTTATTTGTTTAGAGTCAGGGTCTCACTCTGTTGCCCAGGCTGAAATGCAGTGATGTGATCATAGCTCAGTGCAGCCTCAAACTCCTGGATTCAGGCAATTTCCTGCCTCAGCCTCCTGAGAAGCTGAGACTACAGGCACATGCCACCATGCCTGTTATTTATGATGATTATTATTATTTTAGAGATAGGGTTTTGCTATGTTGTCCAGAATAGCCTTGAACTCCTGGCCTCAAGCCGTCCTTTCACCTCAGCCTCTCAAGTCCCTGGGATTACAGACATAAGCCACCATGCCTGGCTAAAAGATATACGATTTCAATGAAGCTGTCTTAACTTTTATTTTCTACCAGAAAAATCAATAATCCATTCCTCATTTGGGAGTTGAAGTTACTAAATGGTTACATGTCTTGGTAGTCTGGTTTAATATTAATAGTGTAGGCCTAAAGAAAGGAAGAATTGGTAACCAATACCTCAACAGAAAACAGATAAAAAAATCTGAATTAACCACTGGCATGACTGGGTCAACTGGAGTAAGACTTTAACTACAATGCTTTATAGTCTAAGAAAATGAGACTCTGGTAGACTTTCATCTTTAAAACTTTATGAATGCAATAAAACAATTGTTGGGCCATGATTATGGGATCCAATTTAGCAAGGAGACTAGCAACTGAAAGAACTTTGAAGATCATTACTACTCCTGTGATTTTAGGAATTTATGGCAGGGATGACCTACTGTTTTATCCTAGGAAATATAATCACAAGGTAGCAAGAGAAATATCCATAGCTGATACATTCTAGCTCAGGGGAAGATGCTTTCACTAGAGGCGACTTTTGACCACTGTGAAATGCCCATTTTATTGGATGCATTCCAGAACTCTCCTACAGGTTCCAAAAGGGAGCCTTGGTCATATCATTCCTCTTTTCTGACACTCATTCTTCCCTGACTGCTCCCATGCTTTAATACAAGTCTCCCTAGCACTCATCATGCTAATGGTATGTGATCTTCTGGCTATCTTGTTCAACATTCACAACTTGAAAACAACACTTAAAGCCAACAATGTGTCCTGTGTTCATAAATGTGTCTTTTAAACATCTCAAGGAATTCTCATTGTTTGTAACATGGACAGAGACCCCATTATCTCGGTGCAAATAAAAGTAGTTCTTAACAGAAATCTGTTTTCTTTTTGAGCATTATGAAACGGCCTCTGACCTTCAACTTGAGGAGTACAGCATAAAAAAAAGATAAGATTCCACAGTAAACCATAAAAAATAGAAAGGGGACAAGAGGGAGAAAAGAAACTTAGCAAAGAACATAAAAAATTTACTTAAAAATGAGTCTCTTCTCCTTAATATATTAGCAATTGCCTACCAATAATAATACCTTGAGATGAAAGAAAATTGATGATATGGACAAAAAAAATAAATATTAAAACAGACCACATTCATTATTAAGCAGCAAAATTAAAACAGCAATATTCCCAATATGACCTGGTGTCTTTAGAAGTCAGGCTACAATTTATTCTTTTAGAACTTGGGGCAAAATAATACATAATTTATTCAAGGTCTATTACTACGTAGAATTTCTGTTTAAACTATAATGTGATTTCAAACTGCATCTTTGTTTAAACCAGGGCTCATTAAAACTTTGAAATATTCCATAACACTCTGGAACTCAAAGGTCTCTGTCAAGGCCTATTGCCTATGCAGACAAGTTCCCATCTCTAATTAAAATATTCACAAAACTGTGTACACAGCCTGGCAGTATAAAAATAATGACTGTATGAAAAGTAAGATCAAATTCCTAATTTTGAAAACAGTCACAAAGGGTTAAAAATAATGTCATGGAGTGGTCATTTGGGAATACTGAAGTCCATGAACATAAATCTCCAGCATCCCATGTAATATGCTTATGAAAGGCTCTAATCAGAAAGCAGACAGAGTTAAACTCTCCCTCCAGGGCTGAGCATCTGAAGCAAGCTGGGAGGCTATAATAATCCGATGAATTTAGATACTATAATTTTCCAAGAACCTCACAGTCCTTATAGGCCTGAGACTGACTTTACAATTGCTTTGAAATGCTCAAAAGATGCCTAGAAAAATCAAAGCAAAGGATTATTATCCAGAGAATCAAAACTGTAGACCATAACACAGAGGTCGGTTGGTTTCCAAAGCAAACAAAATACTCAATTTATATGATGGACTACATGCTGAAATCCTGTTTATTATATGCAACATATGAGTGAGTTTTTCAAACATTTCCCCAACAGTCTTCTCTGCTGATATTTGGTTTTAACTGTGGCTTTCACTCTACCCATTTAGGTTTAGAACTAATTTCAAAACATTGGCTTCTAAGAGATGGGCACCAAATAGGACTGCTTCTAGTAGCATGCCTTAATAAAAATAAAAACCCCAACTGTGGTTCTGTACGTATGCTACATAGAAACACAAAGGTTACTTGGGAAACAGACTGTCTTTCCTTTATGAATTATTAAGCTTCTATGGAAATCTGGATCGTAATGTAAAGTAGTTATTTATTTAATGGGAAGGAGGCCAATGGCAAAGACATTTGGAATTTCCAGTCTATTTATTCCCCAATGATATGCCTTCATATGTTTGATTCAGGACCTTATTTGAACATTGCAGGGGAAATTAAAAGAGCCAAATGCTGTGTCTTAGGAGATACACCATGCATTTGGAGAATGCCATCTTATGGTCTCAATGTAAGTAGTGTCTGAAAACTTGATGTTACTATAGACACATTTTTCTTTGGTCATTTGGATGAAAGCACACCCCTGACTCCCTCCAATATGTTCTCCACACCACAGCCAAAGCAATAATTTTCAAACTGTAAATATCATCATCTCCTCCAGTACTCACAAGCTCAAAATAATTGAATGTCTTCTCATGCCTCTTAAGTCAAAGGCAAAATTCTTTCATAATTCTTAAATGTCTGGTTGTTTCCTTGTTCTCTTGTTCTCCTGGTTTCAGCTGCATGTATTTTCACTGAGCTGCTGTATGTACCAGGGACAATGCACAGCTGTTCCTTTGTCTAGATATTCTTCTCCTTCTCTTTAATTAACTCCCTATTCATCTTTAAGCTTAAAGCTTTCCCTCAAAAAAATTCTCCTCCTTTTATAGAACTTACCTTTTCATTGGGAAGACAGATAAAAACAAAGGAAGAGGAAGAGAAAGGAGGAAAGAAGGAAGAAAGGAAGGGACGAAGGAAGGAAGAAAGGAAGAGAGGAAGGAAGAAAAGGAGGAAGAGAGGAAGGGAGGGAGGGAGGAAGGGAGGAAGGAAGGGATGGAATGAATGGAAATTTGTTGAATGGAATGAAATGAAAGGAGGAATGAAGGAAGGGAGGAAGGAAGGAAAGAGAGGAAGGGAAGAAGGAAGGGATGAGGGAGGGAGGAAGGAAGGAAGGAAGGAAGGAAGGAAGGAAGGAAGGAAGGAAGGAAGGAAGGAATGGTGGAGGAAGGAGGGACAGGAAGGAGGAAGAGGAAGGAAAGGAAAGAAGGAAGGAGAGAAGAAGGAGGGAGGAAGGAAGAAGGAAGAGGGAGGAATGAAGGAAGAAAGGAAAGAAGGAAGGAAGGAAGGAAGGAAGAAGAAGGAAGGGAGGGAGAAGGAAGGAAAGAAGGAAGGAAGGAAGGAGGAAGGAAAGGAAGGAAGGAAGGAAGGAAGGAGAGAGGGAGGGAGGGAAGGAGAAAGGGAGGGATAAAAGAAAGGAAGGAAGGGAGGGACGGAGGAAGGAAGGGAGGGACGGAGGAAGGAAGGAAGGAAGGAAGGAAGGAGGGACGGGGGGAGGGAGGGAGGGAGAGAGGGAGGGAAAGGGCCTAAAGAATAATACTTGGAAAGGTTCTTCAGAGTTAGTATATGGGATTCTCTGTTTTGTTAATCTTAAAAGACAAATTGAGATGGTAACCTGGTGTTAAGTTTTAAAATTCTTCAGCAATACCTTATATGTTTTCTTTATATAGTACTCTTCCAGATACATAAGAAACATTTTAATTGTTTTCTGAAGATTGCCCAAGAAGTCACACATTTCTCATCAATCAACAACTGTGAAAGAAATTTGGTGTCTTATCTCCTTGGTTACTCCTTACACATTTTGAAATGGAGCTTGACCACCCAGAGTGACTCCTATCTAAACTGTCACAGCTTTCATCAAAATCTATAAACATCTTCTCTTCTAAAACTGTCCTTTTCTGGCCAGTCCAATTGAACTATGTTTATGAGAATTATATGATAGGCAAGAGAAATATTATGTTTGCAGTCTACTTTACTCCACTGGGACTTAAGAAAAGCAGTTTCAGGTTACCTGTATTTTCATGTAAGGGTCTTTTTCAAGGTTTTGTTTGTCTTATATAACTCTTGAGAGACACGTTCAAAGTTCATTTATTACTCTTACACATGAATCGGATTGTTAATTCTACACATTCCAATTTTCTAGAGTATTATAAGAATTTATGATACACAAAGCATCATTCTGAATACTGATGCAGTGATACAGACATTCCCTGCCACCCCGGGTGCACTCACACATCTTCTGATGTTGGGATTTTCAGCTACAGCCTTTGCCTCTTTTTGTCACAAAAATGTAATGCCACTGGTGATCTCTTTTACTTTCTAGTTTCTTCCATAGTTCTTGTAAACCTGCCATAATGAGTAAAAATTATGCCCAGCAGAGCAGGTACCTTGTACCCCCAATTACATCATTCACTGGGCACAGTCATGTAACAAGATGTGAAATACACAATCACTACATGTAGAACAAAAGGAATTTGTCAATGTTGTTGCATCTTTTTTATTCCAAAAGAAAGCTGACCCAAATAATTATGTATGAGGCAAGCACTCTATTCATTAACATGCGGGAAAATAGCATCACTTTGAAAGTAAAATCTTAACATTTGATTAGCTTTTTAAGACACGTTACTGTGATTTATTTTACAAGAATTAAGAATCATGTCTTACGGCTCTAGAGCAATACAACCCAAAAATTAATAGCAATTGAATTATTCAGTTTGTTCACATCTGACCTTCTATATTACTACTTGATGGCAGAAACAAATAATTTCCAAAAGTTATTCAATCCTGAACTTGCAACAGTATATGTAGAGATATTTGAAAATCTGGTTCTTAAAAAATCATATAAGTTCTGGACTTACATTAATATAAAAAATAAGGCACTCCTTTTGTAAATAATTTTTCTTCATAATTACATTGCATAAAACATAAATTTAATGTTGAAATTACCAACAGGGGCCAGGCATGGTAGCTCATGCCTGTAATTGCAACAGTTTGGGAGCTCGAGGCAGGTGAATTGCTTGAGCCCAGGAGTTTAAGACCAGCCTGGGCAACATGGCGAAACCCTGTATCTACAAAAAAACACAAAAATTAGCCAGGTGTGGTGCTGTGCCCCTGTGGTCCCAGCTACTCTGGAGGCTGGTGTGAGAGGATAGCTTGAACCCAGGAGGCAAAGGTTGCAGTAAGCTGAGATCACACCACTACACTCCAGCCTGGGCAATGGAGCGAGACCCTGTCTCAGAAAAAGAAAAGAAATAGCAATAAGAACAGTAATTGATTTGGATTTTTAAACGACCCATTACAGTAGCAGAAAAGTTCTTTGGATTTCATTTTTAGTTTAACTATTAACACTTTCAGTACTTAAGTATTTTAAGTATTTTTATCTAGGCATCTTTAGTAAGAGTCTGGAAAATAGATAGTTATATCCTGCATATTTTTGTCAAAACAAAAAATTTCCCCATTTCAAAAATGATTCGGAAAGTATTTTCTCTTTCAGCAGTACTATAGGTTGAATTGTACCACCACTGCCAAAAGATATGTTGAAATCCTAACTCTCAGTACCTCAGGATGTCACACTATTTGGAAACAGGGTCACTGCAGACGTAATTAGTTAATCTAAGAAGAGGTCACGCTGGAGTAGGGAGGGCCCTTAATCCAATACGACTAGTGTCCTTATAAGAAGATGGTCATGAGAAGACGACGACACACAGAGAATGCTATGTGATAATGAGGGCAAAAATTGGAATGATGCATCTACAGGCCAAGGAACCCTAAGGATTACCTGTAAATGACCTGAATCTAGGAAGAGGCAAGGAAGGATTCCCCTAAAGAGTTCAGAGGGACCATCACCCTTCCGAACCTTGATTTCACACTTCTAGCTTGCAGTATTGAAAGAGAATAGATTTCTGTTGTATTTTAGCCATCCGTTTTGTTACAGCAGCCCTTGGAAACTAATACAAGAGGGCAATTAAGCACATATAAAGTGTGATGTAGCTCAATTAACATCCTTTACCAACCTTCTTGCTGCCATCTTGGTAACCCATATCATTGGAGCACAGAAGTAACTTTTGTAAACATGTTCTCCATAATCCAGACCTCTAGCACTGTGAGAGCCGGATTCTTTAAGACAGTTATTTCTCAGAAAAAGGAGTTTGAGCCAAACATGACTTCATTAAATATATATTGAGCAATAACCATAGGATATTTACATAAAATTACATATAAAATTATGGACATCATTATATTTAAACATCAGTCTAACGTATTAGGCTGGCCTGCTTTCTGGAGACCTTATATTGTAGAGCTCAGTACCTAGTCCAGCATCTTTCATTTACTAGTGTCTTAATAAATGGTTACTGGCTGCTATGGACTGAATTGTGTCTCCTCCAAAATTCATATGTTGAAGCACTAACCCCTGATGTGACTTTATCTGGACTAAGGGTCTTTAAGAGATAAATAAGGTTAAATGACATCAAAAGGGTGGGCCCTAATCCAATAAGATTTGTGTCCTAATAAGAGGAAGAGACTTCAGAAAGCACATACTCACTGTCTCATGTGCTCTCGCTCTCTCATGTTTACATACAGGAAAGGCCACATGTAGACACAGCAAGATAGTGGCCATTTGCAAGTCAGGAAGAAAGCCCTCACCAGAACTTGACCATGCTGTCACCCTGATCTTGGACTTCTAGCTTCCTGATCTGTGAAAAAATAAATTTCTGATGTTTAAGCCACCTAGTCTTTTGTTACAGCCACCAGAACAGACGATACTCCAGTGAACCGCTATCTATGTTAAGGTTGGAGATCCAGAACAAGAACAAAAGTATGTGACAGAACATCAAACTGTTGCCAGACTAATCCACCAAGGATGCTGAGATTTTCATAAAGATTATGAAAGTTTGGTCTTGCTGGTTCTATTGGATAACAATGGCTTTTACAAGACTACAGAAAGTCTCCCACTGGGGGCAGCTATCAGCACACCGCCTTTATAGCAGGGGCCAAAGACTGCAATTACCTTGCAAATTACAGTACATTTGTTAGCAAGCCAGTCCGATTTTTCATCAGATTTAAGAATGTAACAGGCATACTTTGGTCATGAAGTTCATCTTTTTAGACTTTTTAAATCAAGTATATTCATAAATATATGAATTAAAAATTCAAAGTGGGAGGCCAAGAAGGGCGAATCACTTCAGGTTAGGAGCTCAAGATCAGCCTGGCCAACATGGTGAAAGCCCATCTCTACTAAAAATATAAAAATTAGCCAGGTGTGGTGGCATGCACCTGTAATCCCAGCTACTTGGGAGGCTGAGGCAGGAGAATTGCTTGATCCTGGGAGGCAGAGGTTGCAGTGAGCTGAGATCACACTACTGCACTCCAGCCCAGGAGACAGAGCGAGACTCCATTTCAAAAAAAAAAAAAAAAATCAAAGTGGCATGTTTTCTGCATAAACTTAGCTTTTCTTCTTGCAATTCCCATTTTATTTGATGAGTGATTTATTCCTAAGTAATGTAGGTTCACTTGGTCCTGACTGAGAAGTGACTTCAAGAAATTAAAAAAAAAAAAAAAAAAAAAAATGCTGAGTTGCATTGTTAGAAGAGCACATGAAAGTCAACTATGAATTTATGTCTGGGTTGCATTCATGTAGAAGCAACATGTTCAGTGTCACTCAGTGTACTGTGACTGTCACTAGACTTCAGCTCAGGAATATACAGTAATTATAATAATATACATATAGTATTTTATAGTAATATTTGATGGCAAATTTATGTTCAAAATTCCCCTGGTGTTATAAACTAAACTGTGCCCCCCCATAAAAATGCATATGAAGTCCTAACCCCCAGTACCTCAGAATGTGACTGCATGTAGAAGTAGGGCATTTAAGGTAAGCAAGGTAAAATCAAGGAATATGGGTGAGAGCTAATCTAATAAGGCTGGTATCTTTGTAAGAAAAGGAGTTGAAGACACAGAGACACACAGAGGAAAGGCCATATGAAGCCACCAGAAGAATATGGCCATCTACAAGCCAAGGAGAGAGACTTCAGGATAAATCAACCCTTCCTACACCTTGATCTCAGACTTTTAGCCTCCAGAATTGTGAGAAAATAAATTTCTGTTGTATAAGCCAGCCAGTCTATGGGACTTGTTATGGAAGCTCTAGAAAACTAATACATCTTGGCTTTTTACCTTGTTTTCAAAAGCCCTAGAGTAGAATGAAAAAAATAGGTTCAAAACTTTCTTTTCTTCAGACACTGAGGAGTCTTCTAAGCATTTGGGGCTGGTTTAGAGTTCTGGAATGAAAAGAGATGTGCTGAATCTCATGGTATGTATTGTGTCCATACATAAAATATGGTGACATGTGAGAGTTTGAATCTCCACTTCCTCCGATCTTTCCACAGGCCATGATGAAAATTTTTGGTGCCATACAATATAGTATAATAGTCTCAAATGCATTTTTCTTTCATGCTTTTAGAATTCCATTTACCCAATGTATGTTGCATGAATACTTGCTTTCATGACCTAATCATAATTTGTACACGATCTCTCCAAATAATCCACCCCATACTTGTCAATCTCCTGTCACCTGGTGTCAGGAAAAGTAAAACTTTCAACTATTCATTCTTTTATTCTATCATAATGGAACCAAAACAGGTCAGAATGGTAAATAATGGTAAATATATACATCAACATTCATGCCTGTGTATAAAATGCTGAAATGCTTTCTCCCTTTCTCCCTTTTTTCCCTGACCTAGTCAACTCCTAATGACCCCTCAGAGTTTAGTTCAAATTCAACTTCCTTACGGCAGTCTCCCACGACTTCCCAAAGAGGTCAAGCTCTCTTATTGGGCTCTGGTAACATTATGATATCCTGTAAGTTTTCTTCATAGCCTTTTCAGTTTGTTAGAAATACAGAATCTTAGCGCCCACCCCAGATCAACTGAAACACCCACTCATCCTTCAAGATCCAAGCTCAAAATACACCCCTCCCCATCAAGCCTTCCTTGATTCTCCCATCTGGGCTCAGGGCTTCCCCTGCAGCCCTCCGCATCCATTTCTAGAAGTACAGTCTGTAAACTATGTTTTATTTACCTACTAGTTTACATTCTATCTCCCCTTCTGCAGAAACCTCCAGAGCAAGTACCATATCCATCTATCTGTCAACACAACACACAGTTTAAAAACCTGGCACACCGCAAGTACTGAAGAACTATCTTCTAAAGCCATGAAACTGGAAATAAAGAAGTTGGATTAGCTGATTTTTAAGATCCTTTACAGTTCTAACATTGTCAAAAGACATAATTCTAATGTTTCCATGAGATGCTACTTTTCTTCATGATTAAATCCAGGTTATATCTTTTTAAAACACAGAATGTGTCCCAGTCAGTCTGGGGTCCTGAGACACTGCGTTTCCAATGAGCTCCCCTGTGGTGCTAACACTGGAACACTTTGAATCACAAGCTCTTAAAGTCCAGCATACATCTAAGAACCAGCTCTGGCTCCCTAAAATCCCAGTTTTACAAGCCTGTAACACCTTAAGTGTAGTAAAGCCTACAAAAAGGGCATTTGGCCAGCACCTGGCCAAGGTTGGGGCCCCTTTAATAAGACTCGATCATTGGTTCAGCTCTGCTTTATGAGTTTCAATGCATAACTTAAAACAAAACTCTGACCTTTTCAAATCTGCTCTTTTTTCTATATCCATACAGACACGTTTCTAAATCCATATAGTTATCCACTCTTTGAGTGAGAAAACAAAAGAACTCTGCTCTTTTGCTCTCCATGTGTTTTTCAAATTTATACTTTTGTCCTAGACTAAAGGGTGACATCCCCCTTTCTCCAACCAATTGCCAGGTCGTCCTTGCCAAAGCGGAGGCTCTTTTAGAGTTTTAAGGAAAACACTTGAGAGTTCACAGATTGAACGTGGAGAATATGCTTTCAAAACGATGGCGTGGCTGCTTATGCTGCATCATACCTCATCCCTAGGAAGACCCATAGTAAGATTTCTAAGGTCTGAACTCGGCTCAGAGAGAGTAATGCTATTTTTGTTTATTTAACAAAAACTTTCATCCCACTTTCTATGTCCTGGGGCACGGTTCTATGCAATTTGCAAGTAGTCTTTCCTCGTTTCCTCATAACAACCCTCTGAAATACATGCTGCTATCACTATTGGGAAGGTGAAGAAACTGAGGCACAGAGAGATTAAATAACTTGTGCAAAGTCTCCCAGACGGGAAATGGAGGCAACCTAACATGTAAAGGACAGGAGGAGGCCCGTGTTACAAGAAGAGAGACAGAGGGAGAGAAACCATATGCCCAGCTATGAATTTACAACCATTTTATTTCCCTGTACCCCAAACTGGACTGTATATAAGTGACAAAATTTGGTCTTAATCATAATGTTATGGAATTAGGAATGTATGAATGACCATATTTGTTCTTATAATTATTTGATACCCCCAAATACAGATTTTGTTTTCCAGCAGCAAACCGGCGTTTTACCTAACCGTGTTGCTTCTTGGGTATGATGTTCTCCATTTCAATGTATCTCTCTTGAGATCACTATTCCCATTGTTTTTAAGAACAGTCAATATTGCAACCTCAAATACAAATATAAAATTTTTAAAAAAGGAAGAGGTTAGTCAGGTAGTTTCTGTATTTAGTAGGAAAAAAATTATTTCAAACATTTAAAAACAACCGCACCCAGGAGTTTAGTATCTTCTCCTCACATCAGATTTGAGCATTTGCCTGTGTCTAATATTTTTCTTGCATTTTCTTCAAAGTAGACAATAACATGCAGTAATAGTGTGAATAAACCCAAGTTTTCATTTTACTTCCTCATACTTTCTTGGATTTTATGGTTTTAACATGTATAGGAAGTTTCAATTAGCATTAGATATAAGATTCTGGAGGGACTGATTTTGTATATTAATTTGGAATATTTTGAAGAGCAGAGGCCAGGAGGGGGAAAAAATTATCCCTAAAAAGCTACAATGTCAATTCAGTTAACTGTGGTAAGAAAGTCTAACGTTGAAAACAATAGCATTGTCACCTCCATTGTCTATAAAAAATATAATAATTTAATTTATCAGGAAATACTGGAGAGCTATAAATAACAGAGTTTACATATGGGTGGACTTTACACCTGCGTGGGGATCATTCATTTCACAAACATTTATTGAGCACTTAGGCCAGGCAAGCTGATAAAAATATGTCCATGTATTATTTAAATACCATTGTAAATTGACCATCACTCAAAATGTAGGCCTTGATAATTTTACGTGCTTTATTTTAATTGCTGTGGATGCAGACTCCAATTATTATTAGGGTAGCTATCTTAAAAGTTCTTGATCTGGGGACACCACCACATTGGTTTGTCCTTTAGACAACTGGGACATATATTTTATACAACACATCTAAAGCAACTGAGAGGGATGTTAAATTCTACATGCTATGCCTATTTTCATTAAAATTACAAAATCAATTTAATCTTACAGAGGACATGGAAATCATATCACCTAACTGTCGAGTACTCTATATTTGAAAATTGAGTTGCACAATCCTTATTCCTATCGATTTGACATTGACCAAATCACCAGTCTGGTTTTTACACATGGAACATGCAGCTTGGAGAGCAAAAAATCTCTTCTATCAAATAACTGTTTAATCCTAAATGAGCCTATGATTTTCATAAAACAAAATAATCGTGACATATTCATCAGGTGACTGGCATGGAGTAGCCCCCTCACCTTTATCATCTTTTAAAATATCTTTCAAAATATATTTGTTTTCAAAGAAACTTGGTAAGTCTTATTTTCTCCAAAGCTTATAGACTGAATAAAGCTGATAGGTTAGAAGTAACTGTGCTGATGGCAACATTATACACTATTGATGGAACAACAGCAAAAGACTATTTTAGATGTAGATGTGCTCCCAAAGAAATGCAATACAAAATTAAAACCAAATTTTAGTGAGGGTCTGTGTGTGTGTTTCAGTTTGAGTGAGGAGCTTAAAAGAATAAGGGTCACAAACAGATTTTAATTACACTGTAGAATTTTACAATTGGATAAATTTGGTGTCAGCTGCTGCAGAAGGTTGTGATTGAAAATTTTCCTGTGGAAGAAGAAATGTCACAGTATTTTGATAAGCGAGAGATGAACTTTTTTTTTTCCCTTGTGCCATCAGCAAGACGAAAAGAACAAAATGCATCATTTATAACCCACAGCTCGACCATTATCTCCTGGTGAGACACTTGTTTTAAACACACAAGAATCTTTTTTTCTCCCTCTACAAAGTCTAGAGCTCTCTGTGAGGCTCCTTCTCCCTTAGAGCCATAAAAGAAAGTTGACACTTGTGTAGCCAAAGTTTCTAGGCAACCACATAAGGGCACTCGTACACCCTCCAGGTCACAGCCAGTTCTGAAGTACAGAGGAAGCATACGAACAGCATATGTCTCTTTGATCACAGATATCATCTAAAACTGATGTGGAGAGAAAATCCTGTTCTGCACCAAAGGCTTTACAGACTCTTTTTCTGACTTTGCCCACAGAGTAAAGAAAGGGTACCTTGCTCAAATTATTGGCCTGAACACTTTTCAGTGCTAAAATTGAATAGTCTGTGTGTGTGTGTGTGTGTGAGAGAGACAGAGAAACACACACACACACACACACACACACAGACACACACAAGAATGTTTCTATGATTGCCAGGGCCATGACGAATTAGATAAAGCAAAACAGAAAGGAATGATAAGTATAGTATAGGCATCTTTCACTTATTTACTCATTCACTCTACAAATATTCATGGAGAAAAAATGTTGGTACTGAGAATACCATTGAGAATCAAAGATCTCCCCTTCAGAATTTATGGTCATAAAAACCAACAATTACGACAACCTTAACCTATCCAGAAAAGGTTGTATTTTTGTATAGCATTTAATCTACTTTAGTAGACTTTCCAGCATTAACAGTTCTATCTCCCCAAAGCTCCTTAATTATGCAGTATAAGCACTTTCCTCTATATATATAGTGATTCTCAACAGAGATGATACTTAACAAATAAGTGTTTAGAGGCTATGGGTATCTTCATATGTTACTTGATACAGTAACTCTAGATGGGTACAGCTCTAAATTGATGTAGTGAACAAAATAGATTTTAGAGACTTGCTCAGGGAGCAATCTGGCGAGAAGTCAGGACTTGCACATGGGCAGCTACATATAATCCATACACTTTCACTGTGATTCTGCCACTATTCTCCTGGTTGCTTTTGACCATAGAGGGCCTGAGCATCATTACTCTCAGTTGATGCTGAGGCTACACACACACAACATACCACAAAAATAAATTCCTAACATGTCAAACAATCTGTTGATCATCTCTTCTAGATAACAAAACAACTAAATGCCTGTGTTATTTTAGTGTCACAGTTCCCTGAAGGTCAGTCTGCAGAGAATTTCACCAACATAGTAACCACCACCACTGGCAAGGAGGTAAGGGGGTGCAGTAATTGTCAGATGCAATAGAGCAGAGAAGAAATTACTCTTTCAGAGGATTTACTTCAAAGCTCAGGATGCTGTGATTCTTGATGTCTAAAAAGGCATAACCTTAGTATATTCCTGGTTGGGCCACTGCATACTGACGATCCCACCACTGGTTGGGGAGGCGTTGGGCGGGGGGGTAACACAAGAGCAGGGCGAGCAGTGTGTCTGCCGAATTGCTACCACAGTGTGGAAGACAAGCTAGTGGTTTGGAAATTGCTTGTCATTTTGTACTCTGGATCTAGCTTTCTGCATTTCCTAATAGACACCAAGTGATATCAAGCTTACATTCTCTGGGGTACTGGTATAAGTCTCACACATATGGATGTAAAAGTTTTATTAGCTTTTTTTGGTCAATGTTTGAAAAACTTTCTTGAATACCCCTCTTCCAGAAATAGTATCTAATATTTCTTGACCATTTATTAGGTAGAATGTACTATACTAAATATTTCCATTTTATCATCTCAAAAAAAAAATCTGTAAGATAGGTAATTTTAAGCCCATTTCACAGAAGAAAAAAACTGAATTAAAAGTAATTTGCTCAAAGTCAGAGCCAGGGCTAGAATAAGAACTGGACCTACCATTTTATTCTAT
Source organism: Papio anubis (assembly GCF_008728515.1). NCBI lineage: Eukaryota > Metazoa > Chordata > Mammalia > Primates > Cercopithecidae > Papio > Papio anubis. The sequence continues at coordinate 100,876,571 of NC_044983.1, read as the reverse complement.
CAGACTACTGGGCTATATTTCCACTCATCATATTTACTGAGTGCCTAATGTATGACAGCCACTGAGCTACAGAGAAAGGCAGTATAGCTTCAGGGTTAAGAAGACAGGCTTTGCAATGGAACCCAGTCAGTTTCACACAAAAGCTTTCAACTTCCAAATGTGCACAGCTAAATAGAGCCTATGAAAGTTATAATTTCCAATTGAAATAACAATATCGGAACTCTACACATAAATATATATTCTTTTTTTTTTTTTTTTTTTTGACAGACAGAGAATTGCCCTGTTGCCTAGACTGGAGTGCAGTGGCACAACTTCAACCTCCCGGGTTCCAGCAATTCTCCTGCCTCAGCCTCCCAAGTAAGCTGAGATTACAGGTGTGCGCCACCATGTCCGGCTAATTTTTGTATTTTTAGTAGCGAAGGGGTTTCACCAGGTTGGCCAGGCTGGTCTCGAGCTCCTGACCTCATGTTCCATCTGCCTTGACCTCCCAAAGTGCTGGGATTACAGGCGTGAGCCACCGCGCCCAGCCATAAATATATTTTCAATGCTTATCTTAACAGAAGAATATACAGACAAACTCTGCTGATTTATAAATCACAATGTTGTAATTCTAATTTTCAAAGATATATTATGTTCTAAGTAGAAAACAGCATTTAGTTTAATTACATGGTGAAAAGTTAAAAGATGTTGTTCCCCAAACACCGTTCCTTACTTTTCCTTTTACATTTTTATATAAGTAATGCCTGTTTATAGTCTTATAAAAATCATCCAAAACATATATTTTTGAAAAGGATAACTTTCCTTTTAAGCTTCCCTTATTCCACTTCTTTCACCAGAAGCCAGAGCTATTAACAATTTGAGGTCTCATATCATTTTATTTATTTCCAAATAGCAAGACCATTGATTAAATGACATTTGTTAAATAGTTCACTCTAATTTATTATTTCCATATGCATTTATTATACACCAAATACTTACATATGCATGAAACAATATCTGGATGAATTCTGAACCACTCTTTCATTTGTCTTTTTTTCCACTATTATATCACCTAGTGACCTAATTATTGTACTTACGTAATAGGTGTTTATATCCATAGAAGGCAAGTTCTTCCTTATTTTTTTGCTCTAGTTATTTGAAAGTTTTGGCCAGGCACGATGGATCGTGCCTGTAATCCCAGCACTTTGAGAGGCCCAGGTGGGCGAATCACCTGAGGTCAGGAGTTCGAGACCAGCCTGACCAACATGGCAAAACCCAGTCTCCACTAAAAATACAAAATTAGCTGGGCATGGTGGCGCATGCCTATAATCCCAGCTACTCAGGAGGCTGAGGCAGGAGAATCGCTTTAACTCCTGAGGCAGAGGTTGCAGTGAGCCCAGATTGCACCATTGCAGTCCAGCCTGGGCAACAAGAGTGAAACTCCATCTCAAAAAAAAAAAAAAAGAAAAGAAAAGAAAAAGAAAGTTCCACATTGTATTATTATTCTTCAAATTCTTGCCTTTAAACTTTTAAGTTCCATATTTTTTTTCCACAATTTTCTATCAATTCTATGACTTAAATGTAATTCCTTTTATATTTACATAATTTATTAAAGCCATTAATTAATACTGTGAAGACTGACTCATCCCTTCCCCCTTAATATATTCCTCTGAGCTAAGAGTTTCACTGAAATATTCTTATCCTTCAAAGCAGTTTTTTTTCTTGAAAATATCTGGAGCTGTATTATTGGTTTTCCGCTTCTAGGAGTACAGTTCTATTTCCTTTCTATCTTCTAGAAATTGCTCACAGTTTCTAGATTTACTGATGGACCTCTTTTCTGTTTTCTGGATTACCACGTGTGTGTGTATACATACCATGTGTATGTATACACACACATATACATACACACACACACTTATGCACACACATGCACACTTCCCCTCCATACACACACACAGTGTGTATATATATATATACACACACACACACATAAATTTTATAGGATTTCAGACAGCAAGAACTATGGGCACATATGTTCATTCTACTATCTTGAATCTTGATCCTTTTAGCTACATCAAATTTTTAACATATATGTAAATTTCTGGTCATCGTTGTGCCCACAGTCATTTCTCACACTACTCAAGATGGTCTTCAAAGTCTTCAGCAGTGTCTTATAGATAAATGTCTATTATCTGCTAATCTCAACCCTTTAAGGCCCCAGCCCTCCCCATATGTCTCTCACCCTCTAAAATTGTCCATATATCTTTTCTCACGTTGTTATCTAAACTTGGACACTTCTTCATATAATGAAATATCTCTCTATCAATTACTCATACTTCAAAGTCCACCTCAAAAACCACCTATTCCAAAAAAAGCTTCCCCATATCCTTCCCACCCAGAAATAATCTCCACCCCAGTACATCACTGGAACGCTTTGTTCCTCTACGACAATGCTTATCACAGTCAACCATCTGCTACTATGCACGTGCCTATCTACTCAACTAGATTAATGCTGCCAGAGGAAAAGGATTATGTCATCTATACATATATAAATATGTGTGTGAGCGTGTACCCACAATGTGTAACTTAATTAGGCTGAATTAAATTATATTTTTTCTCTTAAACAGTGTTACAAAGCTTATCACTGGATTCCGCAATAAAGTGGAGATTTTGTCCTATTTTTTTCCATGCTGTGCCCTCACATCCCACTTATATTAATAAGTAATTGACCTGCATGTTGAGCTCCTGCATAGTACTTAAGAGGCTGCTGCGTAAATATATATTAAGTGTTGTCATGATTCCTTTACATGTTGCATTTTTACATCAACTTAAAAGTCTTTCAAGACAAATTTTTCTATCTTACTTTTTTTTGTTATTAAGATAGGAACTGGCCTTTATGTACTTGAAAATGTTTGCCTTGAACAATGTTCTGCTGCCCTGTATGTATTTAACACTTAAATTTACCTATCTTTTTGATCCCTTTCATCAATTGAATAGTTATTTTCTTTATTTTTGTTCCCTTTGGTATAGTCTTCTACAATAACAGGATATTTCTGTTCCTAACAAAATAGCTTATCAAAGAATTCAGGTTATCCAAACAATTTTTTTACTTAGAAAAGGAGAGTTAGAAACTGGAGAATTTTAGGCCAGCACAAAGGTATTTTTCCTACAGGCATTCTCATAATGAAGGTGGAATAAAGGTTACTACATAGCTATAGTAATTGCAAGACAATAGATTAATCAAAATATACAAAATCACATCTAAACGTTCCTGAGTGAATTCTGAAGAACACATTAAAAAAAAAAAAATTCCAGGCCATCACAAGTAATGTCAACATACTTGAGACCTCAGGAGCCCAACCATGCAGTCAAGTGTTCCTATATTCCATGTGTGATAAATGTGTCTTTTATTATAATACGTATGTGAGGTCTGAATTCCAATTTCATTTTAACTCAAAAACATTGCATAATATCAATGTGTTCCCTAAACTATTAACTGCATTATCTCCAGTCTCTGACATGTAACACACACTGGAGGCAAACAAGCATACGAAAATCCAGGATCAGAGCAGTGTATATTCAAAAGTATCTTAAACTCCTTAAAATAATCATTTTGGGAGGATACTGCAGGATTATCTCAATTTTTTTTCTTATTCCTAGATACAAGATCATTTCTCATCATTATTCAAATAATTGAAAATTATATCTTTAACACAAAACTGTAAATAATAATTCTTATTTTTGAACTATCACTAGTTTTCAAGCATTGAGCTAAGCATTTTACAGTACCTTATTTGATTCTCAAAACCATATAAAATTTCAGGTATGTTTCTTCTCACCCACCAATTATACACCATAGCATAATAGCTTAAACACATGGGCTCTGGAAATGGGTTTAAATCTCAGATTGGCCACTTACTAACAGTAGACATGTTACTGAATTGTGTTTAGCCTCAGTATTTTTCATGTATAAAGTGGAGATGTTATTTGTATGTACCCCATGAAGACACTGAGAAAATTAAATGATTGATTTATATTTGCTATTTCTGTAGAATGGTGTGTAATACATAGGAAACACTTAATATATGTTGGCTATATTTATTATTTTTTTCTCCGAATCCTAAAGCAAAGTTCCCCTTAACTAACACATATCAAACCAGTTTCTTGTCCATTTACTATTTTTTCCTTAGTGCCCTTAAATGTTTGCACAATTGTCATCAGTGATATATCACAAAGTAATCTACAACTTTTCTTAAAATTGTGGTCTATTTCAAGCTCAAAATAACCTAGCAGGTCCACGTTCCAAAATGTAGAAGTCAAAAATGGTTTAGAGAATACTACATTATCTTCCTTGTCTAGCACATATTTTTCAAATGTATGCGCTCTTCAACTAGGCTTTCATATTTTCCTTCATAACAATTACATTTCAAAGAGCTTGTTGCCACTGAAACACCTCCTTTCAGGCCAACACCTCCTATTTTTCTTCTCTGCTTACAGCAGTTATGTGGCTGTAATAACACAAAGGAATCTGCATGATTTCAGTGCATGACTCATTTCCAGCAAATCAACACACACATTCTCAATTTTTCATGCATGAGAGATGTGTAAAACTATAAAAATGTTTGGACATTTGAGAAGACTAAATCAACAGAGAGTAAGCGTTTTATCAAATCTACAAGTGAAATTAAACTTTAATTTGAATAAATAAACTCTACCATGAAAGACGAGTTGCTATCCATCTGAGCTAAAATGATGAAGTATAATTGTATCTATGTTAATAGATCCACCAAGCACAAGGAAATTGCAGCAGAGACTCCTGTATGAACATGCTGATGATTCACAGGTGTGTAGGCATGGGTTGTAAACACAGATGGAAAGGGTGACAAATATATGAATATATGAGTTACTATTGTGGTCTGCCTCTCTTCAAAGATGGCATTTATTTTTCCTAATCCTTAGGTAGTTTCAAAAAAGGTGTCTGTGAGATAGCAATGATGATATCCATTTTCAAAGTGCCTATGACTGAATTAACCGAGATAAAATCAACTTAGTCACAAAATTTTCAGAGGAAAATATTATCCATGCTATGGTAATAGAGTAAACATTGGCCAGTTCTAAAAGACTGGCACACAATGATCAAGGGTATTGGTTGTTTGCTAAGAGAATGGTTCTTTTGTTGCTTTGAGACAGAGTCTCCCTCTGTCACCCAGGCTAGAATGCAGTGGCATGAACATGGCTCACTGCAGCCTGGACCTCCTGGGCTCATGTGATCCTCTGGGCTTATGTGATCCTCCGGGCTCATGTGATCCTCCAGGCTCAGCCTCCCAAGTCATTGGGATTACAGCCACGTGCCCCCACACCCAACTAGGGGTGTGTGTGTGTCTGTGTGTGTGGGGGGCGGGGGGGACAGGGTCTCACTATGTTGCCCAGGTTGCTCTCAAACTCCTGTCCTGAAGTGATCCTCCTACCGTGGTCTCCCAAAGTGCTGGAATTACAGGCATGAGCCATTGTGTCCTGCCAAGAGTAGATCTTAAATATTCTCACCATACACACACAAAGATAAACATGTGAGGTGATATATAGATTAATTAGCTTGATGTTGGTAATCATTTCACAGCATATATGTATATCAAAACATCATGCTGTCCACCGTACATACATAAAGTTTTTATTTGTCAATTATATCATGATAGAGCTAAAGGAAAATTACTTTAAACAATTTTTATATCATCGAGTTGTCAAGGGAAATCACTTTTAAGAGTAACAACATGTATCCTGAGTATATTTGGACATCAGAACCCCTGATGCCACATAATTCATTCACTGAAGCAAATGTCTCCATTAAGATATTCTGTTACTTAGGATTTGACCACTGTTATCCTTGACAATCGTAACAATAGTTATAAACCCTACTTCGGTTTCTTGCAAATATCGGAACAAGCTTAAATCCTCTCTTCCATATTCTTCATTCTTTAGTAAATTACTGAAGTGTAGTGAAGGGATCCACAAAACTTGTTTTCAGAAGCAAAAGGAAAAAAGTCAAGAAGTAAGTGAAAGTTATTCAGATGATGAATAGAAGATTGTTTTCATTTTTAAGACCCTGAACAGAAAATAACACTATGGTTAGAGCAAGAGCTATAGAAGCAAAAGACATGAGTTGGCATTTTTACTTTATTACTGACTAATTGTGGGGCCTCACTTTCTTTTCCTGGGGAAACTGGGGATACTAGTAGTGCCTATTTCATAGGCTTGTGGCAGAAATTATAGATAATACTCTGGAATGGTGCTGGACACACAGTTTGCTTTTGACAAATTTTAACTATTATATCTACCCATGATATAGTTACCACATTAGACATACAGAACAGCAAACCTTGCCAAAAAAAGAAAAGGGAAACAATTAGTCCAGTGGCACTATTCCATGTACTATAAATTATTCATTTCATCATTATAAACATCCAAACACATGGCCACCTTAAGGACAGACTGAGACATCAGACATGTTTTTTTCCTAAATAATGTCCAATTTCAACTGTAAATAGACCAATCTTCTTGAAGATTAAAAATAGAACTATTTTCAAAACTACCACTATTCAGGGTTATCTAAAAGTATATCCAGATAAGAACATAATTTTCAAATACTAATTATCCCCAAATATATTTATCTTATAACATTGCTTGCATTCCTTTTAATAATTAATTTCAAGAGGAAACCAATGCACACATTGCCTTCCCAGAATCTATTCCTTCTTATCCTATGAGCATACAATTTCTATGTGGCTTAAGAAAAATTGATTGCCTGCTGTCTCAAGGTGGGTAACAGATAGGACATGACTAAGACTATTCAGTTTATTCTTTCTGGCTGGGCACAGTGGCTCATGCCTGTAATCCCAGCACTTTAGAAGGCCGAGGCAGGCAGATCACCTGAGGTCAGAAGTTCGAGACCAGCCTGGCCAACATAGTGAAACCCCATCTCTAGTAAAAATACAAAAATTAGCCAGGTGTGGTGGTGGGTGCCTGTAACCCCTGCTGAGGCAGGAGAATCGCTTGGACCCAGGGACCTGGGAGGCAGAGGTTGCAATTAGCCGAGATCATGCCACTGCACTCCAGCCTGGGCAGCGAGAGCAAAACTCCATCTCAAAAAAAAAGAAGAAGAAGAAGTTTATTCTTTCTTGTACAATGACTGGTTCAAGAAGTGGACATGCAATTCAAGTCAGACCCATCAGAGTTAATGTTCATATTAAAAATTCTCTAGACAGAAGAGCTCCCCTACTCCCCAGTGTCTGCGTAGAGTCCACGAGAGCAACTAATCTAAGAATAAGACTAAAGCCCAAAGTAGGGCAGAGCCTGGAGACAGCAAGGAACCACAGCTGTACCCTGAAGAGCATCATAATCCTTTGCCATTTTTACTTCTGTAAACCGTAACTATTACTATCTGTATTTTATTCACATTAGGATTTGTTATTTGTTACAAAAGTTTCTAAATAATACAAGAATGCATGGTAGACACTAAAGATCTTGGTCTAGGAATCTAAAACAAAGCAAAACAAAAAAGTGGTAAAAAATAAGATGCTGAGTGAGTAGATGGATGTTCCTGGAGCTTTGAATCTTACTTCTTGCTATTCATAGGGTAGTGAAAATCCAATGAGAAATTACATGCAAATAAGAAGCACAGTGCCTGGCACATAGCACACAATAAACACTCAATCCTCCTATTTATACCTATCTTCTTGTCTTCTTGAAGAGAGGGTGGAAAGCGGCATTAGTATTAAGCATTTCCAATGACCACAAGCAATATTTGCATGAGAAAAATCTGAATTTACTAAAATTTTATCTTAACGTATCTTTCTACTTCAAATTAATAAATGATTAATTATATTTGGCACTTCGATAGTTCCAATAACTTGCTAACTTTTCTTGTAATGCAAAGTTGAAGAGATTTTGTTTAGTGTACATCTTCTCCCCTCTCAACACTTTCCTTCCAGGGCCTCTAAAGTTACTGAAGATAATAATGTTACACCTTGTCCTTGTCCTTCAAACATTCATTCACACTAACAGGTCAGTAAGTTAATTCACAGCCTAAATTGCTATATACCTCTAAGAGAAAGCCAGATGAAGGATTAACTCTAATGCATTTATTCATATGGATACTGATTAAGAGCCTACTATGTGCAGGCTTGATATTAAGCACACTGGGTACAACCAGAAACAAACCAAAAAAGCCTTGAGTCTAGTGAAAAAGACAAGCAAAATTCAAACATTCACACAGGAAGACGTACATTGCAATTGTGACAAGTGCTATAAAGAACAGCACGGGTAGGATGAAAGCTCCTAAAATGGAGACTCTCAGGGCAGTTACAGGAGATATCTCTGGGGAGCTGATAATTGGTCTGAGGCTCAGAAAAGAGGTTAGAGAAGATAGTGCTTCAGGCAGACGCAACAAGTCCCGTGGCAAGAAAAAGCAATGCGCTGTTTATAGTGAGGCTTCTCACAAAACCAACAGAGCTGGGTGTGAGACTGGAGACTGTGAAGAATCCACACTGTCCGTGCAGTCGCAATATACTCTAGACATCCGTACGGCTGGGCTACAAGTGGGACTGATTCTAGACACGTCAAGGTGATATGTATACATTCGAAACTGTAATTTATCTGCTTAAATCTCCATCAGAGAGTGAATGATGTATTTTAAGGCCTATCTGACTTTCGTATTAAAAAAAAAAAAAAAAAAAGACACGGCTGGGAACGGTGGTTCACACCTGTAATCCCAGCACTTTGGGAGGCCGAGGCAGGTGGATAGCTTCAGCTCAGGAGTTCGAGACGAGCCTGACCAACATGGTGAAACCCCATCTCTACTAAAAATACAAAATTTAGCCAGGTGTGATGGTGCGGACCTGTAATCCCAGCTACTCAGGAGGCTGAGGCAGGAGAATCACTTGAATCTGGGAGGCAGAGGTTGTAGTGAGCTGAGATTATGCCACTGCACTCCATCCTGGGCCGTAAAGTGAGATTTCGTCTTGGGGGGAAAAAAAAAGACACTTCAGACCTACTAATTTCAAATCTTTGTGAGTATAATCCAAAAATCCACGTTTTCAACTAGCTCCTAAGGTGCGGCTTCTTATGCACTCTGCAGAATGAGAGTGAGTGATGACAGCAAGATCACTCCCTGAAGTGAACGATGTATTCCACCCTTAGAAAATCCTTCAAATAAACCAATCCATACATTAATGACATCGAATGTTAGGACCATATAAAAATGTTTAAATATTATAAACAAATTCAATGCCTTTTTAAAGCATAAGTATCATCCTTCATAATTAAAAATATAACTTTTCAAAAAGACAGTTTCATAAATACTGATTCAAATACTGGAAGAATGCAGACACAAAGAAAAATGCAAATGTACACCTCCATCTTTCATAAGAGTGCTAATAGCACAAAGTAAAGAGGGATTCTGTCTGGAGTAGATGTGCTTTTTATAAAGTAATCTGGAGACTCAAACAATAGAAGAGCTCTCCAGTTTGCCTTATTCTGCATTTCTACATCTAGGATACTAACTACTGACATGATGATGTACATGAGATCTGAAAGAAAGGGACTTTTCCCCCATGAACTCCTTATATAGACCTTAAAAAATAGGCATCGCTTTGGATCAGATACCCATTATCAATTTGGACAGAGAATGTCTAAACCACTATTATCTGCAAATGATTCATGAGTGCAGGTATTTCGCTACCTGAGGATTTTAGTGAAACCATAAATATAAGAAAAGACAGAAGCTGGAGTTCATAAAGGGCCTTAAAAAATATCTAGGGTAGAAAATTCTGTCCAATCTAAAGAAAAATGTAATTTGCTAAATCTGACTCGCACTGTCTATTTCTAAAAGAGGTCTTCCTTATTTATCTGCTGTTTTGCATGTTGGGCCCACCATTCCACAACAACAAACACAAGAGCTAAAGAGCCCACTGAAACTCACTCATTGTGAAAGCAGCTTTTCTTGTAAATGTAAATCATTGATCATGTAGAATTAACACTTAAAACAAACTAGCATAACAGCACCTTTAAAGACTCGTAAAGCCAGGAATAAACAAGGGAAAACTGAATCTATTTCTACATTTAAAAAGTGAAAAAAAGAAAAAAAATTGAAACATGCACATACACACACAGATACACCTACATGTATTTCTGGCACATGACATGTATGGTAATATAAAAATCTCCAAGTACTATCTTTCCTATTCAAATTCCCAAGGTAAAAGTAACCCACTGTCTTCTTATATCAAAGATACAGTTATTTGACCAATGAATTTACAGAAAAAGAAACAATATCTTCCTCTGACATTTGTAAAGTTAAGCATGCATATTAAATCATTGAAAATTTTAAGGGCTTATTTCTCTTTCTGCAATTCTTTTTAAGACACATCCACCCTTTAACATAAATAAAACCTTTGGAGTCCACCCATTAATCAAAGACCACTAAAAGCTAGCATAAAAAGGAATGTATACCACATGATTGGCTACTGAATGAATACCTAGTGATAAAAAAATGCATAAAACTAATTTTTTATGTTATGACGACTATATCCACTCTTCGTAGACTGTTTTCCTCATATCAGGTATAGTGCTTAATGTTTTACAAAAGAATACTGTGTTCAATCCTAGCAAGTCTGTCGGGGGTACTCATTATTATTCCCATTTCATAGAAGAGAAAATTGAGACGCAAGGTCAACTGGTTTACAAGGGTCAAAGCTGTGATATGGCCCATGATCATCTGATTTCAAAACCTATGCTCTTCACAGGTAAACAATATAAATAATATTTTTCCAAAAAACCCAAACATTTAGTCTAAATAGGACTCGCAATGCCTTAAGCTCATTTCAAGAATATACATTTGTTGTGCCTTCTTTTCTTTTTTTCCTTTTTTTTTTTTTTTTTGAAACAGAGTCTCGCTCTGTGGCCCAGGCTGGAGTGCAGTGGGATGATCTCAGCTCACTGCAACCTCCGCCTCCCAGGTTCAAGCAATGTTCTGCCTCAGCCTCCCAAGTAGCTGGGATTGCAGGCATGTGCCACCACACCCGTCTAGTTTTTATATTTTTAGTAGAGATGGGGTTGCACTATGTTGGCCAGGCTGATCTTGAACTCCTGGCCTCAGGTGATCCGCCCACCCTGGCCTCCCAAAGTGCTGGGATTACAGGCATGAACCACCCCCATCGGACCTGTGGTGCCTTTTATAAGGGAAGTTCACTTTGAGTGCCATAACTATGGGCTTGCTGGTTTGGGATTACTGGTTTGGTCTGAACTGACCAAGTGATTTCTGTAATCAAGAGTATGCAGCAGTGTTAGCTAAAGGTTCAGGGTATAATGTTGTGATCTCAAAAGAAAGGCTTTTTCCTCTAAAATAAATTACTAGCTTATATTAGATCATTTGACTTTTTGGTACCAAACTTATACCAACTAAAACAATTCATCCAATACGATTCAAAAAAATGTTAGTATCAGATCAGCAAAGTGAGGAGTTCAGAAAGTGTCTAAATTAAATAATTCTGTCCATGTAACAAACAGAGTTCTCCAGAGTCAAAATAAAGCAAAGATTCATGACAATCACTACCATGATTTGGGTTGGTTCTGGCCATGGGCCCCCATCCAGGTGAAGAGCTAACTTTGGGAACAGGAATTGTTTTGTCTTCATGTTTTGAAACCTGATAAAATGCAAATAGGCCAGAAAGAGAGAGCAACTTATACATCATCAGTTATTTACTTCTCAGTGTGGACAGGCTGATTGGAATCTTTCCTGGGAGAAGATTTGTCTATAAAATAGAAAGTGAAAGAAAGGTGGGAACATTAGCACCTGGCATAGCAAGGAGCTAGCAGAAGTGGAAGCTGCTGAAGGATGAGGGAGTTGAAGAGCATCAACAATAGAGAATTCCTACATGCCAGTCTGGCCATGACCAGCCAGTGTTGAAGGCCATTCTTGCCCAATGGGAAGATTTTGTGGCTGGTACAGAGACAGCATTCCTGAGTGCTATAGGCAGGCCTGAATCACGGGTCCCGTACTGTCTGCAGACCTGTTGTCTTCAACACCAAGCAACTGCCTGTGAGACTGACCACAGACACCCAAGCACTCTGAAGTGAATACATGAAACCCAAAGAAAAGGGTAAAATTTCTAAAGCAGTGAACATATTTTAAGACTTTCTCAATCTTCGTCTTTTTGAGACACTCCTTGTGGAATATGAAGTGATGAGCATTCCTGAGGTTTCAGGGGGCAGACCCAGTCCCTCATGTCCCCATCCTAGTGCCTGAGTCCACAATCCGGTACCTCCTAACCAACAGCTTTATTATTATACTCTCACTGGAAGGAATGTTTGAAACAACTGTTGACTTCAATAATCAATAAATTCTTGTCAGAGATGTTTTGCAACCTCTCCACAAGAATCAGAAAGTAATTCCAATCACCTTAAATCATGTCATTTCACCCAGAGACCTTTACTGTGAATTAGGGAAACGGGGAGGTCAGAAGCAGAGAGATAAAATACCTTTTGCATATTTTAACCATAATCAATCACTTTATTTCATGACTGAATGGTGTTTGCTATCATTTCATTATAGTGAATCATCTCCAGGAGAAGATTCCAAATTGAAGTAATTCCTTTGAGGGGGGGAACATACACAGTCCCCTGTCCTGATATTTCTAAATAGCCCGACAAACATAGTCACAAGTAGTGTTTCCCAGCAATAAAGTTGTTCTTGCTTTTCTTGGATTTTTTTTAATGTAAATTGTCCAAAAACTATTTTAATCCCAGAGTTCATATAGGGAGTGAGGTGACTTGGCTCTTTAGCAGTCTCCAGAGTCATCTATTTAGACATACAAGGCTGTAATCATGGTTCTACTGTAGCAAAGGAAAAAGAAGGATAAGACTACATAAAGGATACGAACAGTTCAGTATTAAATGCTGGGAAAAACTATAGTTGAACTAGGACTGGTTCATCTCCATTATTGCTTTGGGACTACGTGAAGGAGGTATCTCAAATCACTATTTTTATATATATCTATATCTATATCTATGTATAGATGACGTGTAGATGACCATGAAATACAAGAATATAAATTGCTGGGGAATATATCTGCTAATCGTATCAGTGTGATACAGATTTAAATTGCCTACTTTATTTTAAATATGTCCTATCTGAAAAATAAATCCTTGTGTTTTATCTTCTGCATAAAAATTTACCACAAAATAGCATTAACTTTATTTTAGCAATAGCAATGATATTAACATGAAACAAAATCTGTGAAACAGATCATAACTACTACTTCTCTTCTTTAAATGACTCCTAGATTAAAAAAATAATAAAAAGTGAGAAGAGAGCAGAGAAAAGGATAATGTAAAGTTCAGCCATCAAAAATGGCTTCATTAAGATCCTTAATGAAGCTCATGGGAGCCATTTATTGACTCCTCAACTATTAAGATGGAACATTATTACTGCTTTAATAGTATTTCCATTTTCATTTAGGAAATAACTAATCAAGGGATCAATGTACCAAAGACTTTATTTTCTTTCCCTTGGGTCACCGCAAGTACATTTTTTAAAATGCAAAAAAACATTACGAGCAATTCCCCCTGGCACCGTATCGCATGAACAATTTAAAGAAATAACAAGAAGGGTGAAAGGTCAACAGCTACCGATCTGAGCGCTGTTATAAAACAAATGAAACTCGGTGAGTGGAAAGTCTCCCTTTCTGGGAGAGGGAAGGGATCCCTTCCACTGCAGGGAAGCTTCCCCTCCAAGGTATGCAAAGTGCCTCCACCCTGACCTGCTGTCAACCTGTAAAACATTTCTATTTCTCAGACTCACTTAGAATGCAAACTACTGTTTTCCTGGTAGTTCTCACAGCTCTGCTTCCTTTGAGGTACAGATGTGTAGCCACAGAACCCAATCAGATAACACCTATTTACATATTTATAAAGTCTCCTGTAAAATCTCCTATCAATTGTTACTGCTATATATAGGCCTTTCAAAGTATCTTGTGGGCCCGGCGCTCTACTGCACCGCTCCCTTCAGGAACCTGATATATCGCATAATGTGATTTCAATGTAAATGGGGCCCATCACACAATCACACCACTTCACAAACTCTTTTCTGCTGGGGTAGCTTAAATCTAAACACACTCAAGCAGCTTGCTGCACTGGAGCAAGATTCCTTCCACATTTAAAAAAAAAAAAAATTTATTTTTCAAAAAAAATCCAAAACCCCAACACAACAATGCGAGGGGGAAAAAAAAAAATCTGAACGTTTTCTGCAGAAAGATGGGCTGTCTCCAAATCCTTGTGCCCTATCAGACAAATTAAAGTAAATCAAGCATGAAATGAAGCCGAAGAGCCCCGAGATAAGGCTCCTTTAAGTCGTTTACAGATTAGGATAGAAGAGGTGCATCTGGTCTCTGGCAGTGAAGGAGGCCAGCTTCTCAGCTCACAATAGCAGCCTGTGTATAGGATTACCTTACCTTGTCACTGACAAGGGAGGAGGCGCCTGCCTGCAAGACGTCGCTAACTAACTTCCTAATGTTCCTGGTTAAGGTCTCTTATTAAAGTATTAATTGTTACGAGAGAAATGTATTTTGATAAAACTAAACAACCCCCACCCCATGCCCCTAAAAAAAAAATCCCACAGACTGATTTATGAACTGGTCAGAAGCTGATAAACTGAGGAGGTTGGGGGCGGGGGTCGGCTACCAGCAGATGAGCCTCTTCTCTTAATCAGGCAGGACTCTTCTGCTAGAGACAGAAGCTGATAAGTTTCCAGCAGGAATTAGTGACACGGCCAAGAAACTGTGTTACTGGTTGGACTGGTACTCTAGCAGCTGCCAGAAGGACCTCTCTTGTTATCAGATGGGATTTTGCTGCTGTAAACGGTGAGGTATTCTCCAAAAGAAACTGGACACTCTCTTAAAATGTTAAGCGATTAATCGTTAAACTATAATAGTAGGTGGGTGTAAGATTTTCTTGGAAGCATCTGGAATCCTGCAGCTTCTCAGTGAAGATCTTTTCTTTCCTTGGCACTCCTAGCAGCCTGGAAACTACCCCTTCTTTCCTTCCTTGACAAAGAACTTTTTCTTCTCCAATAAATTTTATTTATACCTTGTTTCTGTCTAAGGAAATTCTTAATTTTCCACCACAGCTGAAAGACTGCCATCATCCTAACCTACTCATCAGTTTCAATTACTCTCAACTCCATTCTACCCCGGTTTTCTGATTATACAGGGTAGTGATAATGGAGGGAGTGGTGGGGTTACTGTTTTCTCTTCTCCATGGGTACAAGCATGACTTTTCCCCAAGACTAAATAAGACAGTCATGCTATTGGGTGGGTCATTTTTGCACACTGTAGTGAAACCACCTGAGAATGAAACAGTATAATTCTATTAGGGCATTAAGCATTACACTCTATTCCAATAAAAGCTACTTCATTGTGCGTAAGGGCACATGACATTCGTATCGCTCTTTACAGTTTACAATGTGTTGCCATTTGTATTTTCACATTTGAATTTCACATGCATCAGTTTGAGATAGGTAATATTACCAAAACATTATGATGAATAAAGTGAGGCCCAACTGGATTAAGTGACTTGCCCATAATAATTATGGTGGTTAAATGCGAAGTCTAGACATAGAACCAAACCCCATGTTCCTTCCCAATATATAACATTGCCTAACTATAATAATTTCCTCATGTTTGAATAAAAGGATATCATTGTTAAATGATAGACACAGGTACTCACCCCTAACCTGAGATCACTCTTAGTCTCTGATTTGTGTAGTCTGCAGAATTGAGAGACACCTGACACGTATTAAGACATAGATACGAATGCAGGTAGATATGCTTTCATCTTAGATAGCTGTATTCAGGATCTTTAGGTTAACATTATCAAATCATCTTATTAATAACAAAACATTTGTTTGCATGAACCTGAAACGTGGCCTTGGTCTGACACTCCTGGATCCATCTGTTTTATGTCTCCAAAATTATCTCTTATTATCCTTTTTCAAGGGATCTACTTTCTTTCTTTCTTTCTTTTTTTTTTTTTTTTGAGAGAGTCTCGCTCTGTCGCCCAGGCTGGAGTGCAGTGGCACAATCTCGGCTCACTGCAAGCTCCGCCTCTAGGGTTCACGCCATTCTCCTGTCTCGGCCTCCCGAGTAGCTGGGACTACAGGTGTTCGCCACCACACCCGGCTAATTTTTGTATTTTTTAGTAGAGACAGGTTTCATCGTGTTAGCCAGGATGGTGTCCATCTCCTGACTTCTTGATCCGCCCATCTCGGCCTCCCAAAGTGCTGGGCAAGGGATCTACTTTCAACCCTGTTAATGTACATGATTTTATTTCTTTTCGAGTTTAGATACTTATTGAAAAATAAGTGAATACATCTTTTGCAGAAATGTTTCTTATAAGTAAAAAAACACAATGAATGCAACTTTATTTAATGTCATTTCCCAAATTTCCATTCTGACACCAATAGACAATAGAACAAAATATTGTATTCCCGACAGAAGGTATCTTTGAGAGAGGTTTGTTAGCTGGGAAAGTAAAAGTTTCAAATATAAAGGAATTTTTTAAATATTATATTTAGTTTTTAAGAAATAATCTGAATTAGAAGATTCTACCTGCTAAAGGAAACAATTTATAGCCAAGTGTTACAAAGCACTTGGAAAATAACTCCTAATAGCAAACTCTGTGCATGTGCATGTAGATGAAACTTGATGAAATTCGTATGTTCAAAACATTTATGAATATGTCTGTAATTATTTTCAGTGGAGTAGATTGAGCATAATCCTTCTCTCAGCACAGAATTGATATATTTACAAATCTGTGACCAAATGATGATATCTAACAAGTGCTCACTGCTCGCTGCTCCAAAATAATAAACTATCTTAAATTATGCCAAAAAAGATAAGAGACATGCTTTATTTCCCTATTTATTAATACTGTGAGGAGGTGACATTTATTCATGATATTTACAGTGCTTCTTTACACTTGACTTTGGGAAAGGCACTTTTTTTTGCTTCTTCATTGTGCATGATTTGGAAACAGATTTATTCCTGCTTTAAAAATATCATTGTTAAAAAAAAGGGTTACAATATATTCTTCCTTCATAAAATATTTCTGTCAAACACAGGCTAAAATATTCTTCATACCTTTTATGTCACATTTTACCATTATTGGAATTTGAAACTGAAATTTCTTTATACAATAGGCATAAAATGAATTTATGGTATGGCATTTTACTGCCTTTTGTGTATAAATTGGCTATATATATATCTCATTGATTACCAGTGATTAATCATTAGCTTAACCATTACAAATTTTCTTAAAGGAGTAGTAATGTTTGAAATGTAGCAGAATACTTGAATCTTTCTTACATGGTTTTTAGTGAGGTAATATAGCATTTAACTAATTACAGAAACAGTAAAAGCCAAATACTGTATTTCTATTTTACTGACTTTATTAGAATATCAACAGAAAAAAAAGTATGTTTTAATATGCTGGTTTGGGAGCTATTTTCCCGTGTAAGTTAAAGATGTCCTAAGACAAACATTATTTTCAGTTTGTATGTATGTAGTGAATAAATGAAGAAATAAACTAAATGAGTGACACATTCCCCTATGAGCTGTGTGTGTTTCTCTAGACCTAAATCAGTGTGACTCAAAGTTGCAGTTCTTAAACTTCCTATTGTTGGTCTTTTTACAGTAACAAAGTACTATTAATACTATTACTACTAGTAGTACTAGTAACCATTTATAGACAATCTACTGTGTGTGCGCTTTGATTATAGCAAGTTTGCTTCTTAAATTACATCTTTTAATTCTCACAGCAGCTAACCTTGCAGAGTGGATACAATTTCTTTCATTTTACAGCTGAAAATCTAAAGCTCAGAGAACTGAATGGTCAAGAGTCAGGATTCACACCTAGGTCTGTATTCCAAACCAATGTAATTTTCTGCATGCCTTGCAATCTAGGGTCCTTTCATAAGACAAATTAGACTGACATTTGCAATAGTCAAGTATGTTTGTTTCAGAAGAAAACTGGTAATCATTCCTTATTAATAATACTTTTTATTTTCGAAATTTTAATTGTAGATTATCCAATTCATCGATAAGAAAATACTATTCCCATAATAATTTATGGGAAATACAATCAGGTACTATAAACTTGTTCTCTCTTAATTTTTCCCTTCCCTAGGAACCCAAGTAAAGTTAATAAGCCTCAGGACTCAACAAGGCACGTTAACATAAGCACATCTATTTCTAATTAGAAATCATTATTATACGGTGTCAGAACATGGTTGCCAAATACAAGTTAATGTGCTAAATCTACACATTGATCCTCAAGAAGTAACTAACTTTGCATTTTCACCACATTCCTTATTTTCTGCATGTTATAGCCACATCTATTAAACTTACAGTGTTTTCACGCAGGCCAGGAACTGAAAATCTATCACAGAGGTCAAACTGAAAAAGCGCGATGGCCTGCTTTATTTAATGACATCCAATTTAAGAAGATTGTTGAAGTTCTGATGCCATCACTTCTGCGATTTCTCTTTGAAGGGTTTCTTAAATTGAGGAAGTGTAATTTTTTGACACATCACTAGGAAGTTCCAAATCATGTGAGGGACATGGAGCCAAGGTTTGTCATACTTGTTAATGGTGATGGCAGCATTTGTCTATCTTAAAACCTCTTCCACTTCTCCTCTGCTCCTGCTGCTACTTATCAACTCTCAGTCAACCATATTCTCTGAGCAATCTTGTGTTCCCCTAGACTAAATAAAGACAAGATGATAATATCCTCTTCTGTCTTCCTGTATGCAATTAAGAGGGATGAAATGGGCAGTGCTCTTGGCAGGAATTCTCAGGGAGTTGTGGAAGAAAAATGTTTAAGAACCACTCCCTTGGACTTAATCCTAGGGGAGTTATCTCTAAGAAAGCCCTGTTCCTTACTTCTTGACAATCCACAGAATACAAACATTTAAAAAATAAGGGCAGCTCCAACTAACTATCTACAGGGGAATGTTATTCATGAAATCATGGGGTTCAAATGGTGCCACAAAACAGAATGGATACCCAGCAGCGACTACAGAGACTGATAAACCTTAAAATTCTTCTACTGAGAACCAACCTTAAAATTCTTCTACTGCGAACCAAGGAATCAAGTTCATCATTCAATCACTTCATTGTTTTCTAGGTCATTGTTAGGGCAGGTTATAATAAAAACACATTTCCTCCTCTACCACATACCTTTTCTTAGTCAAATAGTTTAAATAAGACATTATAAATGTGAGTAAATGGTACCTTCCTTAAGGGTGCTTGGAACTATGTGCTAATAGTGTTTATTACTTTCTCTCTACAAATACATTAAAGTATGTTAAGCTTTCATGGCACACTCCTGTTAGTTCATTAATAATATCACATAACCCTGCTCACAGATATCAAGTGTGGCTCACTGATATTTTGGAGTCTGTTCCCAATGCATAGAGCCAGGCCGGTCTTTTTTCCTATCTTTTATCTGTCTCATTCCCATGGTCTTTATCTTGTTTTTTCCATAGACTATTTTCCCAAAATGTCAAAATTGTTTGGAAATGTATTCTTATCTACATAGTTAACAAATTTTATTATTGCTCACCAGCATATCATCTGTAAACTAAATGTTCTCAAATCTGCAATCTAGGTCAGGATAAAGGTGCTCCATTCAGTTATTTCTGAACCATTACATATCAACATTCTTTCCTGATTAATATAAAAGCCCTCTTCTACCCTCTTCGAGTTGTCCCTTTATGTGTGGTTTCTATAGAGTTTATGAATATAATTTATTTCCAGGGGGCCTTTCAGAATCCAACAGTTACCTGATATCTCTTACACACCCTGAAACAACAGTTAAGACTGAATAATAATTAGTAAAACTGATAGCTTTATTTGCTTGTTATTCAGTCTCCGGACTGTCACCTTTTAGATGTGCCCGTAAGACACCAGATGCTGCTAAATATTTCCTGGAACTTGGACTCTCTCCTTTTGGTATAAAAGGGATTTGACTTATCTACATGCCTCTATACCAGTCCAATTCCATCTTCATCAACGGAAACATAACTGGTCGTATTAATGACACCACCTGCTCGTAAGCCAACTGATATGGCCCCTATGGATGATGACTAGTAGCTGATAATCAACCATGTAGTATGAATCCACAGACAACTGCGCACTCACCTAACCCAAGTATGGTCTAGACCGTATCTCCTTGCTTGTTGATGAGAATGTCATGTGGAGAGGAATCAAAAGCGTTACTGAAGTCCGGATAGATTACATCTATTACTTTGCCCTTATCTACATGGCCTGTCACTCTATCATAGAAGGAAATTAAATTGGCCTAGCACAATTTGCTCTTCACAAAACCATGTTGGTTGCTACCCACTAACTTTTGCTCTTCTAGATGATTGCAAATTGATTGTTTGACGATTTGCTCTAGTATCTACCTTGGTATCAAAGTTAAGCTGACTGGTCTATAATTACCAAGATCGTCCTTTTTTCTTCTTCTCCTTCTTTTCTTTTTTACGGATAGCCACTACTTTCCCCATAAATGGTGACTTTTTTCCTGACTTCCTTAGGTTCTCCCACGTATTAATTAGTAACTCTTCAGTTTCAACCCTCAATATCTGTAGCATGTTTATCTTCAATGTCTACATTTTGATTACATCTATTTTTTAATTGATATTCTTTTCTAATCTAGCCTTACTTTCCATACTTTCAAAATGGGTATAATCAACTCTGTTGTATTATAAACTGAACCTTTCTTCAATAATTCAAATATTTTTTAAAAAACTCATCCTCAAAATAATTTTCTAAGTCAATAGGTAATTGTTTCTTAATATATCACTTACTCTTTCTCTTTTGGGGAACCATCTTACTTTAAAGTTGAACATCTAATTTGTGTACACTTTTATTGTCATATCTACTTTTACTTGAATTTTTATTTAATGTCATCCTTTGTGTTCTTAATGTAAGTAAAAACATATATTTATTTTATATATGGTAAACTTTGATGTATAATTCTATAAATGGTGATTAACCAGAAATGAACTAAAGAATATTTATTAATGTTCTTTTGAATTAAAACATTGTGTTCTTTATTTTGCCTGTTTGATATATGTTTGAAAATTTCAAAGAGATATAGGAGATTGTTTATAATATAGTTTATTCTGAATAAAAGTCAATTAAAAATTCATTACTAACTTGAAAAGAAGATGAGCCGAGCACAGTGGCTCACGCCTGTAATCCCAGTACTTTGGGAGGCTGAGGCGGGTGGATCACAAGGTCAGGAGTTCAAGACCAGCCTGGCCAAGACGGTGAAACTACAAAAATTAGCCAGGAATGGCGGTGTACGCCTGTAGTCCCAGCTACTCCGGAGGCTGAGGCAGGAGAATCACTTGAACCCGGGCGGCAGAGGTTGCAGTGAGCCAAGATGGCGCCACTGCACTCCAGCCTGGCGACAGAGTGAAACTTGGTCTCAAAAAAAAAAAAAAAAAGAAAGAAAGAGGAAAGAAAAGTACATTGAGCTGGGCGCAGTGGCTCATGTCTGTAATCCTGGCACTTTGGAAGGCCCAAGAGGGTGGATCACATGAAGTTAGGAGTTCAAAACCAGCCTGGCCAACACGGTGAAACCCCCTCTCTACTAAAAATACAAATAAATTAGCCAAATGTGGTGACAGAGGCCTGTAATCCCAGCTACGCGAGAGGCTGAGGCAGGAGAATCACTTAAACCTGGGAGGCGGAGGTTGCAGCAAGCTGAGATTGTGCCACTGTACTGCAGCCTGGGCAACAGAGCAACACTCCATCTCAAAAAAAAAGAGTAAAGTAAATTCATATTGTTTGAACTTCACAACCAAAACACGTTCTTCCCAGAATACCTTTTGAAAGAAATAGGAAAACTCTAAGGGATGGGTACTACAAATTGGAACTGTTATAGTGACAATTAAGTACAATTGTCTTTACACGTCTGTATTTGATAATTTGTATTTTAAAAATCACTTTCTCTTAAACTTCTATTAATTGTTTCTCTTGAAATCATTCTAGAAGTAAACAGATGCTTAACTAATCTTGACTAAATCTTTCATCTTTACTTTTTTCAATTTCAACAACCTTTATAGTCTTTTTAAGGTACTGGACATCTACATATTTGCCTTAGCTTTCATCTGAATCAGGATTCTTTAAACTGGAATTTCAATGACTATTTTAACTAAAGTAGACATATAAAATGTCTTTATTTATTGATGCAAACACTACTATGGGGTTTTTTAAGACAAAAAAATTTAAAACAACATAGGTTTATGTTTTTAGACAGAATGTTTTTTGATTGTAATATTTTCTTAAATACTATACAATTAAATTTCCATTACAATATACTTAGCTAATAACCCATATATTACAACTTCTTAAAACTTAACATTCTGTCTCTTTTTATTATCTTCAGGAATAAAAATCTCAGTGTAGTTGTTTACTTTCAATAGCTGTCAAGATTCTTCAAACATCAGAGATGTAACTGTTCTTGGAAAAAATTATAACATACAGAATGGATACAGGCCAGAAATGACACCTCATTTAGTTGTAAATATAAAAATGCCATTCGCTTACATTATTTAGAATAATTTCTTAAGTGTTTGGTTTATAATGACATTCAACTATTCTCTTTATTCTCAAATTTAAGCAAGGTATTTCCTTATCTTATGTTTAAAAAGAAAAGTATTGTATCAATGATTTCTAAAGTCATATTCTATTCATGCCGATATTTAGCATGCTATTCAGTAGGATAAATAATATGCTATGTATTGGGTTCAAAAAGGATGATAAAAGAAGAAATCATTAAATTATCACAATTATAAACACACAGTATAACAAAAGTTTTTAATATTTAGCCACTAATGTACAGAAAACAGCTTATGAAAATTATAATTTGGAATAGAAGAGTTTTAGACAAATCATCCCATTTATTCTTCTCTGCAATAATGGAGACAATAACTGTTTCACCAAAATGTGAAACAAAACGTATCCAAGATTATTTGGTGCCTTGGAATTGCAAATGATTACATTTTATTTTTAACCTAATTTATAAAAGTTCCATGTAAGAACTGCTTTGTGATCACTCTGAAGAAGGCTTGACTCTAATCCTGTCATTGCAAATCCTTCATTTCTAATCGCCCATGCTCCAAACTTCCCCCAACCTCCACCTCTGCCCCTACAAAAAGCTCCTTTCTGCTCTTAACAACTGCTATTTGTAAAAACTCCTGGGTCTCCTCTAAACCAATCATTTTGGGCTGGAAATAATCATTAAATTTATACAGGGTGTGAAGAGTTGAAAAAAAATGAGTGTTTCAGATTTAATTTTAAGCTGTTTAGAGTACCTGTGGGATATGAAAGAAAAGTTGTGGAAAGTAGGGAGAACTTGGGAATCTGACCATGGAATCTTCTCTCCTTCCATTAAAACCTTAGAATTTCCTCCTTCATGTTCAGATACATTTTACTCCAACTATTAGATTCACTGCCTGAAATTCCTCTGGCTATGAGGTTTCTTTTGTTTGTTTGTTTTGTTCTGGATTACAAGTAGCCTCCTTAGAAAAGTAAAGAAAGTCTTAGAATGTGACTATCAATCACTCTACCTTTTCCTTACCCCAGCTCCACCTTTTTTTTTCTGGAATCTAGAAGAGATGCCCTTAAACTGACATCACATTGCCTGAATTGTGGCAGAAAAGAGAGTAAGGTGGTACCTATCTGTGCAGCAGGC
Organism: Papio anubis; assembly: GCF_008728515.1. Taxonomy (NCBI): domain Eukaryota; kingdom Metazoa; phylum Chordata; class Mammalia; order Primates; family Cercopithecidae; genus Papio; species Papio anubis. The sequence goes on along the minus strand of NC_044983.1, from coordinate 100,852,778 downwards.
AGATGTCAGGGCAGAAGGGAAGGGCTAAGGGTGGGGAACGCCAGCAGAGAGAGGAAGGGAGAGCAAGAGGGAACAAGAGGCTGAAGCAAACTATGCCTATTTTAAATGTTTCCTGGAGTTGGCTATGTGCTCAGAAATGGGGAGAAATCTCTTTTTTTACACTTTATATTCCACACTTCCAATCTTGTTACTAACTGCCTGGCCCAATGCCTGCAAGATTCCAAAAATCAGGTTGTATTCTTATTATGGTGATGCAGCTACCATGAGATAGGTATTAGTAGGCTGGCTTTAATGGCTTCTTATCACTTGCAGATCAAGTCTAAATGCGTTTGCACAGCATACAAGGCACCTCTTATTCATTCCCCTGCCCTTCTCTCCAACTTCACTGCCCATCCTCCCAACCAAACTCCACCGGGAATGAACTGCTTACAGGCTTCCAAACATGCTGAGCTTTCTCATAGCATTGAATCTTTGCATATGCTCTTCCCTCCATATCTCCCTCCTTTTAACTCGAGTTACTCCTATTTTGCAGGGATTTAACTGTGCTAAGAGCAGATGCTTGGGATATAAAAACGAAAAGATAGGGGCTTAGGATTCAAAGCAAAGGGGAGACAGCTATATAAGTCAACTACAAAATAAATGCTAAACAGAAAATTGTATGAACCAGCGTACTGGACATACGATGTTCCTAATTCTTATCCATGAGATATTTTCTGCCTTCTTAGAGGAAATAGCACCTGACAACACTAGCCACATTGTAGGTGGTCAATCAGTACATATCTAAACAAATTAATTTAAAAAGAATCAATTAGAAATTCCACTGAAAATCCTTTTTAAATATAACCAACTTCATTATCACAAACTATGAAGATAGAGCTTACATACATGTTATATTTCAATATGTGGGTAACGAATGAATGCTTTAAATTGTTGGATTTTTTATTGTTTTTGTTCTTGTTTTGGAGATGGGGTCTCACCATCACCCAGGACAGAGTGCAGTGGTATGATCAAAGCTCACTGTAGCCTCAACCTCCTGGGCTCAAGTGATCCTCCTGCCTCAGCCTCCCAAGTAGCTGGTACCACAGGCATGTACTACCACACCTGGATTTTTTTTTTTTTTTTTTTTTTTTTTTGGTAGAGATGAGGAGGGCCTCCCTATGTTGCCCAGGTTAGACTTGAGCTCCTAGCTCAAGTGACCCTTCCACCTCAGCCTCCCAAAATGCTGAGATTACAGGCATGAGCCACTGTGCCTGGCCTAAATTATTATTTTATTTATTGAATTTACCTGCAAACTCAAAGTGCCATTGTTACTCTCTCAGTATTCGAATATGGAATAGTGAAATGGAGACTAAAAGTTGTCACTCAATTTCCTAAACATGGCTCCATCCCACAAAGTTCTTCTCACGACCACCTATCTACCACTAAGCTTCTGCCTTTATAATCTTATCCGTTTCTTCACTCAAGCTACCTAAAAGAGATACAAAGTGTTCTGCAATTATGAAATAAAAAAGCTAATTCTTAATATATGTTTTTTTTTCAATGAGAATGAACAGATAAAGGTCCAGCTTGAACCTTGATATACCTTGATAAATATGGACAGATAATTTCCATTTTTCTCAGCACCATGTGTCTAAATTAATAGTTAAATTATACTAAATTCCTATTATTTAACCTTTGGCTTAATTATTTTATTTTTTATCCCCAAAAATCCCATTGCTAACTGTTGAAACCATACTTTAGCATATATTATGTTACTCAAGCACCTTAGGTCTTTGTTCTCGCATATTTTTTTAATGGTCTTTTTCTGTTACCTACACTGGATTACAACTAAGGATTAGGTTTGATATCAGAATGCTTTACGAGTCACTTCGGCAGGGTGTGGTGGCTCACGCCTGTAATCCCAGCACTTTGGGAGGCCAAGGCGGGCGAGTCACATAGTCAAGAGATCGAGACCATCCTGGCTAACACAGTGAAACCCACTCTCTACTAAAAATACAACAAATTAGGTGGGTGTGGTGGCGGGCACCTGTAGTCCCAACTACTCGGGAGGCTGAGGCAGGAGAATGGTGTGAACCTGGGAGGCAGAGCTTACAGTGAGCCGAGATTGTGCCACTGCACTCCAGCCTGGGCAACACAGCGAGACTCTGTCTCAAAAAAAAAAAAAAAAAAAAGAGTCACTTCAACTGCAGTGAGATCACCTTAAATAACATGCTGGGCCTGTAGATACCACCTCAGCCAGAAGACTAAGTTCAACCTCACCAGAATAAGATCTATGAACACTGTCTGCTTCTTGACATGATGCACTGGGAAAGGCATATTATTTTTGTGTCATTCTTGCCCAAACACATAACTTCAATCTAATCATGATAAAATACTAGAAACAAACTGAAATTTAGAGACAGTCTACTAGATATTTGAGTACCACTCTCTAAAAGTGTCTGAAAATACAAGGAAAGATTGAGCAACTGTTATAGATTGGGGTAAGAAGATACAAAATCACTGAACCACCAGTGCTGGCTGGGCGTGGTGGCTCATGCCTGTAATCCCAGCATTTTGGGAGGCTAAGGCAAGAGAAATGCTTGAGCTCAGGAATTCAAGACCCAGCCTGGACAACATAGTGAGATCTCGCCCAACACCTCTAAAATAAATAAATAAATAAAAGTAAAAAAGATACAAAACCTAAATGTAATGCAATACTGTGAAGATCTTAGAATAGGGAAAGACATTCATAGGAAAAAAAATTCAGAAATCTGAATAAAGTCTGGAGTTTAGTTAATAGCGTTGTATCAATGTTAATTCCTTGCTTTTTTGTAATCCTAATATGGCTACGTGAAATGATAACATCAGAAGAAGCTGGGTATAAAGTATGGGAACTCTCTGTACTACTTTTGCTACTTTTCTGTAAGCCTAAAATTATTTCCAAACAAAAAGTTAAATAAAAATAGTGGTGTGATCAAAACACATAGGCTGTGATTAAGAAGTTCAGGGAAACTGTAAAACTGGTGGCAACAGGTTTTCAAGAGTAAGAACAACCTTAAGTTAAAACTCCAAGCATGGCAAACAGTCAATATCCATTTCTTCTTCTTCTTCAGAAAAGAAAACATGAAATGTTAACTGACAAAAATGGCACCCACAATTAAAGCCTCCTGTTTTGCAGTCGATGTGGACTAAAGACTAAGAGGAAGTGGAGATACCCTTAAAAGGAGGAAGAGAATCAAATAAAATAAATTCCTACCTATGGGTATTTATAAGGCAGGAACAAGCAAGCAAGCAAACTAACAAACTTCTATAAGCAAAAGCAAATATTTAAAGGTTAAGAAACATGTCAAATAAATTGGTGGAAGATTCACACAAAAAATGGCAATCTATACCTTCCCATGTATTCATTCTTTCCTGTATCAAGGGAACAAATGTTTACTAAGCCAAGGACTATACATTTTGTCGGTGACATTTAGATTAATAAAATGCAATTGCTGTCCTCAAGGAGATTAAGATGTGGTGAAGAAGAGAGACACACAGACGAATGACTAAAAAGTAAACAAGATGTTCAAGGCTTTGATAAACAGAAGGCTGGAGGCACCTGGCAATGGCTAAAGGTAAGTAAGGAGTGGCCAAACTACAGCCCGTGGGCCAAATCTCAACCTCTGCCTTTTTTGTACAGCTATCAGCTAAGAGTGGTTTTTACATGTTTAAATCGTTTTTAAAACAGTAGAAGATTAATATTTCATAATAAGTAAATATTATATAAAATTCAAATTTCTATATCCACAAATAAAGTTTTGAATTTCATCAGTGAAAATTTTGTGGACATTTGTCTTTCTGTTTCATTATATAAGAACCAACATGGTATCTTTTATTTGCCTTTTGGTCTAAAAACCTAAAATATTTACTATATGGACTCAAACAGAAAAAGGTTGCCAAATCCTGCCCTAAGCCATTAGAATTCTGTACATCAGAATTCTTGTTAAAACACAGATTGCTTGGTTCTTCACGGTGAGTTTTTGATTCGGTAAGTCTGGGATAGTACCTAAGAATTTTCTAACAAGTTCCCAGATAATGCTGTTGCTGCTGTTCCGGAGACCACACTTTGAGAATCAGTAACTTCGTTATTATCTTCTTCAAAGGACAATGGAAGATGTCAAGGATACAGATGGAGTAACAAAACACTCTAGGCAGAGAGCATATAGAAAGGCCTGGAAGTCATGGACATGGCATAGTCCAATATGGTAAATTCAAAGGGAAAAATGATGACAGTCCTTATGAAAGCAAAAGCACCTAGGGATAGAGACAGATACAGGAGAGAAGAGAGACAACATCTGCAGAATTAGGTACGGGAGGTATCCAAGAGTCAAGGATGCCACCTGGGTCTTAAGCATGCAGAATGGATAGACGGTGATGGTTTCCACCGAAAAGTGTAACGCAAAAGGAGTAGTTGATTTGGAAGAAAAGCTGCAAAATTCACTTTCAGATATGTGGAGTTTGAGGTGATGGCAGCTTAGAAGTGTGATCTGAGCTAAAGCTACATATTTGGAAGTCACTGACCTAGTGACACCTCCGATATGGGTGAGGCCACTAGGAAGCATGCACAGGCTGAGTAGAAGACAAGCCTGAAGGCAGAATCTTAGGCAATACCCACATTAAGGAGGCTTCGAATGCATAGGAAAAGACGGCCAACCGGAACAATATGAAGATGGTTTCAAGAAGTTGTTTTGGCTGTTTTGGAGGTCAGAGAAGTCAAGGAATAAGTAGTCCTTGGGTTTGACAGGCAAAATAATTCCTAAAATTGAGAAGTGTGTTACTGTAGCATGGGGATAATTAGGAGAAAATATAGAGGAAAAAATAGGAGGATAACTTTTATAAGGCTTGCTGTAACGGAAAAGAGAGACAAAAGACTATGGTTAGAAGCAACATAAGACATGTCAGTGGACAGATTAACTGCTTATCTGACTATTGATAGATCTATCTATCTATGGGAGGCACATTGTTAAGGGTTTAAAGTCAAAGGTAATGGTTTGGAAAACCACAGCAGAGCTAGAGTGCTATAAGTGCCAAGTGGAACTGAGACCAAGGTGGGAGAATCTGATAACCACAGTGCACAAACTTTAGTGTCTGTCACAACCGGATGATGCCATCAAGTGACATCACAGGTGGAGCAAAAGAAGTACTTCTCTTATCACTTGCAGTGTGTGTTGTATAGCATGCGGTACAAGATTGTCTAAATCTCAAGGCATAAAGTGTAAAAAATTGTGAATTTCATCATCTTTCTTCAAGGGTTTAGTCTGGAAATAACTGTCACTTTCAAATACCTGCTTTTCCAAAAAAGATTCTGATACTTTCCATATCCCACTGCCAGAATTTCCAGCAGCACCTCCAAGAATCATTTTTCTTTGTTCACAGACAGCTACCAAGTTATATTTGGGGGTGCTGAGGTGCTGAAAGAAACGGAAGCTCAGAACTTCATATGAGGCCAAGCTAATAACTGGAAGTCCTAAGATCAACCCATATTCTGTATGAACAAACTTTTAATTTGCAATGAAAGTCATTAAGAGAAAATAATTAAATTTAGAGCATTTCCAAAGCCAGACATATTTAAGCACATTTAACTCCTACCATATTATTTCTTCATAAATGCTGCTTCCACAATGGGGAAATAATAGAGGTCTCAAGTCAACTTATAGTCTAACAAAACAGGGTCAATTACAAAATACACAAAAAATACTACATTAATTTAGGAAGCAAATCCACTGGGCATTCCCAACTACTGCAAATGCAGGGCATTAATTACTATATATTTGTACATTATATTTTACTTTGCAGTATCAAAAATGTAGGTTGCATTTTACAAATATAAAAATCTATGAAAATTCTCATTTATATTTATTTACATTACAATCACAGAAGTTTTGCATCTAATTATAATCATTACTAATCATTATTGTTTGATGAGGATTTATATGGCAGGAATTTTACGTGTACTATTATATTTACTACTCAAAAGCTCTATTAAATGAATACAACTACTTCCTTGAGGTGAGCAAAGCTGTAAGCAAATAGTAAAATCTCACACTATTTCTTTACACTGATGGTACTAAGATGCTTCTTACCTTTGTCGTACTTGATAGACATTTTGTTGGCCTTTACGTGTACGGCCATTTTCCCTCATGTGTCATTTTCCCAAGAAGCAATATATATGTGTGTGTGTGTGTGTGTGTGTGTGTGTATACATTCTTCTTAAGAAGTGAAACAAAGGTCTAAGCATTTTGTACAAAATAGCATTTTTTCAGGTTTACATATTTTAGAAAGTTCAATACTATTTTTTCAGTACTAGAGAAAATCTGGGATTTTGGAAGTAATTACCTTTAGTGGAGTTTCAGTGTCAAAATCTGTAAAGTTGGAGAAATACATATGTAATTGGCATACAGATAATCAGCATGTGAAATTCTATATCCTTAAAAAACACAAACAATGGATGCAGTTGTGGAGACTAGTGTTTTCAGATTAATTAGAATTACTGTCTAATGCAGAGCTTACAAATGCACAGTAAAACGGCAAGCATATTTGATTTTATGTGTTTTAACAGTTTGTTAAATTGATTTATCTCTTCCATAAGGATTACTGTTGATGTTTGTAGGCTTTGAAAAACTGGAACTACTATAATAATTACTTATAAAGAAGAATTGAGAATGAGTCTAAAATTATAAGAGATGAAGGACATTTGCAATCGAGCTTGGAATTCAAAAAGTATAATGACTTGTGTTGTATTTCCAACAAATATTTCATTTTAATTAAAATTCAGGGTTTTAAGTTCCATGTGTTTAAATACTACACATCATAATACATTCTTTTTTAAAAAATCAATTTTTGCATATTAACTATAACCACTAAGTCACTCTTCACCAAAGAACATTTTGTACAAGGTAGATATAAGGCAATAAATTCACTATTCCATCCTGTCCTTCTGGCACTTAGAGTTAAGGGAAAAAAATAGAAAATCTTCAAAAATTATTTGGATGTAAGTAGCCCAGTTCCACATATGAAACATACAGCTATTCTTTCTTTTTCCACCATTAATTACAGACAAATTCATCTTTCTCTTGTGAAGTCTGAAGTTTGTTGTTATTATTGTTAGATGAGTTGCATTCAAACTCCAACAACAACAACAAAAAAGATGAGGCCAACATTGAAATTCATCTCACAGTCCGGAATTTACTTAACGGCCAGCCTGTGCACTGTGATAAACGGAATGATGATCCGGCAACATGTCTTTATCCATGGTTTGCTTTAATTAACGCTGGCTTGTTTGTTGAAAAGATGATTAATATGCCAATGAAAATTGCATAATTGAATACCACAACACTGGCACAATCAGAAAGACACATGCAGTTTTTTGATTAACATTTATTATTATTATTATTATTATTGTGCTTTTTAATGTACTCTTCTCACTATGAAATGATGCAGTTCTTTGACCAAGAGGTGAAAGGAAACAGGGCTGAGGGCAGGATGCTTCGTGAGCAAGAGTAAAATACAATGTGGCTTAATCAGAGTGAAACAGTTCTTTGGTTGAAATGGTCTTCAGAATTTCAAATTGCAGGCAATTTCTGATTAAATATACATGCCATCCAAATATAAAAGAGTGTTACTGTGGGTGATGACAGAAGATTTAAAAAAAAATTTCTAAAAACAAGATGTTTGCATAATATCAAGAAGAGTGGTCTTGGGATTTATATCTTTGATCTAAAGATGACTTTTTGAAACTTATCACTTTATTCCAATAGTAAAATTTTGAGTACATATTTTTAAATATTGTCCTTTAAAAGCCTTATTATGTTAGAAAATGTTTTCAATGTATGATCTTAAGAATGCAAGTATTGTATTTTGTACACATCATTTTATATTAGATTGGAAGTTTGATTTTTAATTTCACACATTCAAGCACTTATTTACTCAGCCATGTCCATGGGCCTGGCTCTATACTTCCTACTTACAATTTAAATATATATAAGAAAGTATTCCTGCCTTCAAATTGCTTATTTTAGAAATATGAAAATAAAATGCTACAACAAAAGTTGGATTTTCTATCTTCAGAATTAGCTCAATATCACTTGTTTAAATATAACATTAATAACCAAATACATATATGTGCAAAACGTATGTAAGCATACTTATACCTTTGAGGTTTTAGGCAACAATAGCTGTGGCCTGTCTATCTGCTATACCTGCAAACAAAAAGGACTATTATTCTGGACTATAGATTTTCAGTGGTTCTCTATTGCTGTTTATGTAGAAATAACTCCATACAGCATTTGAAAAATTATAAAAATGGAAAGCTTTTGCCAGAAAGTAGTTTATAAATGATAACACATCTCAGTTTAGAAATAAACTCAAATGAATAAAAATAAACATTTGATAAAATTTTAAACTTGCTAGGACATCATTTTTAAAAAATAATCTACTTTAAAGAGCTATGCAAAAAACATATGAGGTAATTAGTTGTGAGTCACCTTTGTTAAAATCTTCAGATGCTTGATATATTTTGAAAATATAAGTGTAAGAATTTGATAGAGCAATTTGAATTTCTTATGATTTTAGTTAAGAATGAGAAAACAACTCTTAAAATACAGGTTTTTTGGGCCAGGCACAGTGGCTCACACCTGTAATCCCAGCACTTTGGGAGGACAAGGCAGGTGGATCACCTGAAATCAGGTGTTCAAGACCAGTCTGGTCAACATGGCGAAACCTAATTTCTACTAAAAATACAAAAATTAGCCAGGTGTGGTGGCATGCACCTGTAATCCCAGCTACTGGGGAGGCTGAGGCGGGACAGTTGAATGAACCCATGAGGCGGAGGCTGCAGTGAGCTGAGATCACGCCACTGCACTCCAACCTGGGCAACAGAGTGAGACTCCACATCTCTCTCTCTCTCTCTCTATATATATATATACATATATACACACACACACACACACATAGATACACACACACACATACATACATATATACACATATATATAAAGTTTTTACATATATGAAACTTTTTCTTGTCATAATGAATGATAAAGTGATACATATCATCTTATTACCAACAGTATTTGGTAAATTTCTTCTAAATACAGAATATTTAGCACAGGATTTTTCTCTGATTGCTGAAAATATGACCATGCAGTACACAGTGACAGTGGTGGCCTCTGTTTTCCCTACTGTGGACTCAACTACAGTGCCCTTTAGAAATGTGCTGCTATATTATACCTTCATGGGAGAGTCATAAATATACTTTCAATGGCATCAAAACCAAATGCATCAATTCAGGTTAACTTATGAATATTACAGGTAGTTCTTAAGGTTCTTAAGGTGTTAATATCATTTGATATTAAAACACTTGAAATAGAAGAAAGTGAGTTTTCCAATGGAAAATAACATTTAAAACTAAAATACATAATGGACCCGGACAGGTCAAGTCTTTCTTAAGAGAGAAAACGGCCTCCAACATTGGAAGACAATTAGAGACCTGAGAGGCCTGGTTTGTTCACACAGAATCTCTGCTCCTACAATTCTTTTACCTTGTGCCAGTTACTTAGCCTTTCTTTTATTTTTTGAGATGGAGTCTTGCTCTGTTGCCCAGGCTGGAGTGCAGAGATGCGATCTCGATTCACTGCAACCTCCTCCTCTTGGGTTTGAGCAATTCTTCTGCCTCAGCCTCCTGAGTAGTTGGGACTACAGGCACCACCACCACACCTGGCTAATTTTTGTATTTTTTTTAGTGGAGACAGGGTTTCACCATATTGGCCAGGCTGGTCTCGAACTCCTGACCTCATGATCCACCTTCCTCGGCCTCCTAAAGTGCTGGGGTTACAGGATTTAGCCACCGCGCCCAGCCGTTACTTAACCTTTCTAAGCCTGTGTTTCCTATTCTGCAAAACGGAAATAATGAAGATCCAAATGTTGCGGAAACAATTTACTCTATTTGCCGACACTCATCTTCCTAATGATTAGCCACTGAATGGAAACGCATGGTTGAAGATAATGGAACAACAAAATGGAATGAAGCTAGATTCTTCCTAATTCTGGAGCTGTCAATACATCATGAATTGCTTATTCTAAACTCCATATACATTAAGAAAGATAACCTTTCGTATGTAAGCCAATGTTATTTTGGGATTTTGTTCACTTGCAGTTGAAACAAATATTAACTGATGACCCTAATGAAAACTGTGAACTTCAGTTGATAATGATGTGTCGATGCAGGTTCATCAGTCGTAACAAATGTACTATTGTGGTGGGGGATCTTGATAATGGAAGGGTTGTATACATGTTGGGGAAGGGGTACATGGGATGCTTCTCTACCTTCCCTCTCGATTTTTCCGTAAAACTAAAATGACTCTAAAAAATAAAGACATGACAGATAGATACATGATTAATAGATAGATAGCTAGCTAGATAGATAGATAGACTTTATAGGGTGAAAGTCACAAATTAAATAAGAAAATGTGTATAGGTCATTTAACACAGTGCCAAATACTTAATTACTTAATAAAACCTGGGCAAATATAGTAGATGATGATAATGACGACGATGATGATGATGATGATGATGATAATCTCCTGATTCATTTCATTTATTCTATAGAGTTTTTTTTTTTTTTAATTCCTATTATGTTCCAGATACTGTTCTAGTGCAGAGCTTGGTAAAAGCTGGTCCTCCATCTGCTTTTGTGAATAAAGTTTCACTGGAACACATTCATGCCCACTAATTTATGTATGGTCTACTGCTGCATTTGCACAATGTCAAAGTTTACATTCCGTAAATAGCCCTTTACGGAAATCACTTGCTGATTCTGTAAACTGTGTTCCATAGAACCATGGAGTTTGCATTCTAATGGGGAAAACAAATAATGAATAAATTAAAACTTAGATGTATAATATGACATATTGTGGCTGGACATGGTGTCTCCCACCTGTAATCCCAATACTTTGGGAGGCCGAGGCAAGAGCATAGCTTGAGTCCAAGAATTCAACACCAGCCTGAGCAACATGGGAAGACCCCACCTCTTCAAAAAAATGTTTAAAAGCAGGTGGGCATGGTGGTACACACCTGTACTCCCACCTACTCGAGTAAGGAGGCTGCAGTGGGAGGATCACTTGAGCCCAGGAGGTCCAGGCTACAGTGAGCCATGATTGCACCACTGCACTCCAGCCTAGGTGGCAGAGAGAGACTCTCTCTCAAAAATAAAAATATAACACACTACATATAAGTTTTTAAAAATCCACTTAGAAGGTGAATTAAGAAGCTATGAAAGCACCAAAAACCAAGAGGAGGGGGTACCTGACAAGCCATTGTGAGTACTTCATCCGACTTGTGGGTTTATCCTAATTGTGAACATAGGCAAATAGACTATCAAAAGCGTACACGTTTAAATATTAGTGTAATGTGACTAGATCCCTAATTTTGATCACAACCTTGCTAAGCATCCATATGATAATTAGACTTCTCAGATGGATGCTTAGCGGAAAAAAGTATAATCAAAAGATTAACTTGAATCTCTGGTCCATCTGGCAAACATATTTTTCATTGCAAATAAATAAACTGGGATCTTGTATACATCAATCTCTTTGAGTTTTGTCTTTATCTGTCAATATCCCTGAATCTGAAATTTCTCTAGACTGCTATGTACCCACTCAATTCAGTTAAAAAAATCATTTCTTATATGATGTAAATTTCAGCGATGTTCTTTTCCTGCGCAGTTTTGTGTTGATAGCAAAGGATCCTGACATGAGTCTAAAAAGCTAATGTCCCTTTCCCTATTTCTGAAATTACAAGCAAATATACCTAGGACAGTTATCAAGACAGTTATCAGAAACAGTCTTCCAAGGGCAAAAACATTTCAACCCTCCAAAGTTTTAGAAGGAAAAAAATATATATATAGACTCCTTTGTTAGACCAAATTGATTAAAACACACACACACAGACACACAGCATACACACACAAACAGACACCATACACACATAAACAAGGCAACTTCTTTTGAGAACATTGTACAGGTTAAGTTCAAAGAGAAGTCATTCATAATACAGATATTAAGAAAAGTCACGCATCATGTTTCAAGCAGCAACACTAAAATATTAGGGCTAGACATCCAATAAGATGCTTACTGAGGAATAGAGCCCATTCCATAAGGTTCAAGTGACTTCTTAGGAGATTATCGCCTCCTCACTTATAGAAGCAGGATTATGAGTCAAGCAGAAGGAAGAATGACAACCAGAAAGATCCATTTCTGAAAAGCTTTTAAAAAGATGCCTCCATTTTCTCATCCCCTGACCAGCTTTTCATGTGAGTCATCCAAAGCTCAGGAGATAGATCTCTGTGTTATTGAACCTGCTCTAGTATCTAAATCGGGCCATGCTTAGCTAAATAGATGGTCAGCATAAGTCATAATTTACCAGTAATGCCTTAAATTTTTACAAAAAAAGAAGCTTAAGTCACCTCTTCTAGTTTTCCTCCTGTCATTTTGACAGTCCCTTTTCAGTCTCGTTGGCTGGATCCTCTTACCCTGATTCCTCCTTAACTATCAAAGTTCTACAGGGTCCCTTTCCCCCAGTAGTCCACCTCTTCTTACTTGCTACTCTTATCTCTTGTTACTGCTCTTGAAATCTTTAACAAAGTCCTACAGCTTCTTTTAGAGTTTCTAGTTGCTCTCCTCTCATCTCGGTGTTTGCTTCTCCTGCCTTGTTTCAAGTCCTCATCACCTTTTGCCAAGATCATTGCTTTAGTTTCCTAACATCCAGGCTTACACTCCATTACATGGGGGCTACAATGGCAATCTTTCTTTCTTTCATAGAGATAGGGTCTCGCTCTGTCACCCAAGTTGGAGCGCAGAGGCACGATCACAGCTCATTGCAGCCTTGAACTCCTAGGCTTAAGAGATCTCCTCCCCCAGCCTCCAGAGAACCCACGACTGCAGATGTGCTCACCTGATTAATTACAATGACAGTCTAAAAAACACATTGGACTTTGTTATTATCACTCAATTAAAAAAAAAAAAAAAAAAGCAGCAACCTCTGAGTAAATTCTGGGCTGATGCTGCCACTCCCTGCAGGCTGGCTGTTGGACTCTGCAGTTGGTTACCCTGGGCATTTGAGGCTATATGTGGTCAAGGATTAAGGCTTAGGCCCACATGACTCGCTGGAACTGAGGCCACTTCATGAAGCCAGGCCCTACTATGGGCGATACTTACCAATGTATAAAGTTACCAGGGAAGCTTGTTTGTCTTGAACGGGGCTCTGGGCTTTAAGAAATAAATTACACATGTTCTTCCCAAGAGAATGTCAGCATTGGCCCACTAGTCTGTCTTTATCAGGGTTTGGTTGTAGAATTTATATTGTCCTATCTCTGAGAATCCAAACCTCCTTTAATATGTTGGGACCAAAAACACCCTAGGTTGGTAATATCCTTAGGGCAAAGCTGACAAACAGAAAAGCGGCTCCAGAAAGATGTGTTCCCAAACCGCCCACAATTTCCATAGATGAAGGCCCCCTAAGTAAAGCTCACAGCCCAATATTAGAAAACACACAGATAAATACAGAAATTCATCAGTCTAACAGTAAAACAGGGACAGGCCCTCATAATCTTCTGGGGATGATTAACAATAATAATAGTAGCCAATATTTATTGAGAAATTCCTAGGTGTCAGGCAGTATGGCACTATTCTAAGGACATGTACTCATTCATGAAACATCCATAGTAACTCAATGAGTAAATGCAATTATTTTCTTTGGCAGTTGAGGAAACTGATTATAATTAGTTAGAAAGATGCCAAAAATGGGTATATTTAAAATTATTAATGACTTAATAGGATTAATGAAAAAGTTCATAAGGTTATAACAAATCATTATTAAAACTAAAGTCTGATTAGAAAATATGAAATAAAATTTCTAGAAATAAATATATTTAAAGTAAAACCTCAGAGGAAAAATTGATTAGACTTAACTAATTAAGTAAATCATTAATTAGACTTAACTAATTTTTAAGTAGTTAAAAAATATTTATTAAGACACAAGGAGAACAGAATGAATAGTTTATATCCCAGACATGAATTCCAAAAGAAAAGAATATAGTGAAGAAATAGAAATATTTTGAAGAAATAATGTCTAAAGTTTTCTGAAATCGATGAATGAAATGAATCATTATATCTGGCAAACACAATCATAAGAAGATAAAAAATAAAGCCACACCTAGAAAGATCATATGCAACTGCAGAACATCAAAGTAAAAAAGAAGATTTAAAAGTAATCAAAGAGAAGAGACAGATGACTGACAAAAGAATTACAATTAATCTGACAATCTTTCCAGCAGCAAGAAAAGAAGCCAGAAAATAATAGAATTATTTCTTCAAAGATCTATGAGAAATCAACTGAACATAAACAATTTTTTTTTTTTTTTTTTTTGAGATGGACTCTCACTTTGTCGCCCAGGCTGGAGGGCAGTGGCAGGATCTCAGCTCACTGCAACCTCTGCCTGCCGAATTCAAGTGATTCTCCTGCCTCAGCCTCCTGAGTGGCTGGGATTACAGGCGCCTGCCACAACACCCAGCTAATTTTTGTATTTTTAGTAGAGATGGGGTTTCACCATGTTGGCCAGGCTGGTCTCGAACTCCTGACCTCAAGCAATCAACTTGCCTCAGCCTCCCAAAGTGCCGGGATTACAGACACGAGTCACCGCACCCAGCTCAACTGAACATAAACTTCAATATAGCCAATTTATTATTCAACAGTGAGGGCTGAATAAAGTTTTTGTTTAGACCAAAAAGGGCTGAGAATTTATTATTAAGAGAACATGGCAGAGGTAACAACTAATTTATTTCAGGAATAAGAAATTATGGGAGACTGTATGCCGTGGCTCATGCCTATAATCCTAGCACTTTTGGAGGCTGAGGTGGCATGATTGCTTGAGACTGGGAGTTTAAGACCAGCCTGGGCAACACAGCAAGATCCTGTCAAAATAAAGAAGGAAGGTAAGGATGGAACGACCGGCAAACCGCGACGAAACCGACCAGACGTGCGGCAAAACCGTTGAACGGGCGTTATTGGCAGGCAGGCACCCGCCAAAACGGGCAAACCGACGGCCGACAGAGCCGGTGGGCAGGCGCTGCCGTGCCAGATCAAAATCAGATCGAAGATAAACAAAATAATGCATCTAAATAAATATTTCACATATAACACAATAACTGCAAATTTCTAAAATATTAAGAAACAAATTCATGTAAAATAGGAAGGTGTCCTGGGTATTAAATGATTCTAAAGTCTGTGCACAGTTTGGAAGAAGACTATAGATGTTGAGTAATGACAGATTTTGCTCTGGTGGGAAATATCAAAATAAACATTTAAAGAAAACCACTAAAAATATAAATAAAATTTATGTCTGCTAAGTTGGTAGAGGGGAAAAAAGACATTTTAAAAAAGTTGATATAGGCCGGGCGCGGTGGCTCAAGCCTGTAATCCCAGCACTTTGGGAGGCCGAGACGGGCGGATCATGAGGTCAGGAGATCGAGACCATCCTGGCTAACACGGTGAAACCCCGTCTCTATTAAGAAATAGAAAAAACTAGCCGGGCGAGGTGGCGGGCGCCTGTAGTCCCTGCTACTCGGGAGGCTGAGGCCGGAGAATGGCGTGAACCCGGGAGGCGGAGCTTGCAGTGAGCTGAGATCCGGCCACTGCACTCCAGCCTGGGTGACAGAGCGAGACTCCGTCTCAAAAAAAAAAAAAAAAAAAAAAAAGTTGATATAAAAGAAGTTTATGAAAAGAAGGAAAAAGAATTTAAAAATGTATACCACATCATATGGTAAAGATTAATAGAATTAGATCAGTAATCACAATAAATGCAAAGAGAAGTATCCAGTTAATGGACAAAGTATCTGAATTTAATTTTTTAAAAATCTGCCTGTATGCTACACTCATGAAGTACATCTAAAAAAGAAAAGAGGAAAAAGAATAGAGAAAGTGTATAGGAAAGATGCTATATCAGAGTAAACAGAATAATAGCCAAAAAAATCACTATTAAGGATACAGAGTAATGAGATAATTATTGAATTAATAATTTACTAGGAAATAAAAATTGACTTCTATGCACTTGATGGCGTAGCCTTAAAATACATAAAGTAAAAATACAGTGAATTACAAGAGAAAAGCTGACAAATCCATTGTCATAATGGAAGATGGAAATATACCTTTTGCCATAATTGGTAAATCAGGCAGAAAAACATTAGACAATCTGATAACCAACTTGTTAATAAGAAGGGATACAGATTACTTCAGTATATATATGTAATGTTGATAGCTGCCCATTCACTCAGCCCCAAATCATTTACTCAAAAGTCAAATTCAAATTGGGATTTTTCTCATTATTTGTGGCAATAAGTTGCTGTTGTTGCTGATGACGTTATTTTGAGCTTGAGTTTGTGCTCCAACACACACTAACTTGAGTTAGTTTGTGACTACACCCAAAACTGACAGTCTGGTCTGGCCTAAATAGAGGTCAATCCAGTAAAGGGATTGCTGTCTGGTTCTTACCCGGGTATCAACTACACGCTAACTTACCTACTTAAGATACATTCTTACTATATTAATACCATTCACTGAACCATTGGTGGTTGCTATGGACTGACTTGTGGCCCTCCCAAATTCCTATGTGGAAGCCCTAATTCCTTCCCATTGTGACAGTATTTGAATATAGGGCCTTTACGAAAATAATTATGGTTAGATTATTAGCACATAAAGTTAGGAGCCTGATCCAATAGGATTAGAGTCCTTACAAGAAGAGGAAGAGAAACCAGAGCGCCTGTCTTTCCATGTGCACAAAGTGAGAAAAGGTCACCTGTGCACACAGCTAGAAGGTGGCCATCTGCAAGCCAGGAAGGGAGCCCCCACCACCAACCAGACCCTGCTGGCACCTGATCTTGGGCATCCAGCCTCCAGAACTGCGAGAAAATAAATTTCAGTTGTTTAAGCCACACAGTCCAAGGAATTTTGGTATAGAAGCTCAAGCAGATTTATACAGTGGAGCAAAACAAATACAGAAAATTAAGGGAAGCAATATAGCCCAATTTTTTTTTTAAGAAATATTTTTATGCTGAAAGTATGATGTGATAGGCTCTCCAACTATGATGTAACATGTTCTCCTAGTCCACACTAAACCACTTTTACTCTGACCTTTGCAACCACTTTTGTGAACTGGATTTTTAAAAATTGTAATCCCACATGGCACAAGTATACATATGTAACAAACCTGCATGTTATGCACATGTACCCTACAACTTAAAGTATAATAATAATAAATAAATTTAAAAAAAAAAAAAAAATTGTAATCCCGGCCGGGAGTGGTGGCTCAAGCCTGTAATCCCAGCACTCTGGGAGCCCAAGGTGGGCAGATCATGAAGTCAGGAGTTCAAGACCATCCTGGCTAACACGGTGAAACCCCGTCTCTAATAAAAATACAAAAAATTAGCTGGGCATGGTGGCGGGTTCCTGTAGTCACCCTCAGGAGGCTGAGGGAGGAGAATGGCGTGAACCTGGGGGACGGAGCTTGCAGTGAGCTGAGATCGCGCTGGGCAACAGAGTAAGACTCTGTCTCAAAAAAAAAAAAAAAGTAATCCCACAGTACCATCAGTCCCTAATTCAGGAAACACATATTGCCTGCAGTTATAACTTAAAATATTTCTTCTCCCTGCAAAGGGCTCTTTTCAACTTTTGCAGAATATGCCTTTTTTTCTTGGATTAATTTTACATTCTAGTTCAGTAGTCCGGACCCATACTTAAAATGGGTCCCATACTTAAAAAACTCTTGTATGAATTCAATAAATAGTTTTTGATTAAAGAGGAAAATATAAGTCTAGTTGCTATTAAGGGTGTACTAAAAGGAAAGAGTAGAAATTGTTCACACATTACATAACTTACTTTCTCTGTGATAGCACATGAACCTGGACTCTACAATCATACTGGTGACAATACCTGAGATTGTTTAGACATAGTTATATTTATAGGTGCAGAGTTGTGCAATATAACTGCCGTGTAAGTGGAAGATACGTGCATGAATGCAAGCATAGGAAGATGAAATGATTCTGAAAGGAAGAAAGAAGTCGCAAATTAGATAAGGTACCAATGCTCCCTGGGTAAATGCTGCTCTTTTCTTTCAAACACCATGCAGTTCAGAACCCTGGGCATAAGATATATGGTTGCTCTCTACTCCCCTGTGAATCATGAGGCAGAATATAAAATTTCCATTAGTCAAATGAAGCTAAGAGCAGCTACCTATGAGAAAAACACTGGCAAGAAAACAATGTACTACCATAATCACCCACTCTCAAAAGATTATCACAGCAATAACTGAGCTTACAGCTAGCTGGTGGTTACCTACCACTATTTGATGCTCATCGGGGAGTTCAAGTGACTCACCAGCATTTCAATTCCTTGATCTATGCAATGTAATAAAAACAGCATTGAAACAGAAAAATACTTTATATAAGCATGATATCTGATACCTAGAAAAATTGGTTGAATTTTACATTACAGATCTGGCAAAGGACTAGCTATTATTAAAAAAAAAAAAGGCTCACCAAGCCTGAAGTCATAATTTTTGTAAACATGTTTCATAACATATCCCAGGTTATAGAAAACCAATATTGCAGATTTTCTCAGACAAATAAGCTTCTAACGGTCTTTACCTCCTGAAATAATAAACATTCTTCCACTTCCAATAACAATGGAGCCAATGAGCTGCAAAAACAGAAATGCAACAAGTTTTTCTGACAATTTCCTCCTTGTTTATAATGGCTGACTCCTAATCATTGTTTTTCAAAAATGGTAGTATTAAATATTTCACTGGTTAGACAGACTTTAACTAAAGTATATTTATCTTAAAACTAATTATAGACATTACCACATTATGCAAATGTTTTGGGAGAATTTGTGCACATTTTGAGCCACTGCCTTCTGTGTACAAGGTGCAGAATCAGAAGCCAGAAAGGAGTAACATCCACTTTTTTAAAAAAGTATCTGACCTCAAGTATTTTATAGTCTTGAAAAGAAACAATGTTTACTAGGCAAAAATTAAAATAACAGGTTTCATAGACAATATAAATATCTTATTTCTGCCAGTTCTGAAGGATAGTAAGAGAGAAATAAAATGAAACCCCTGCATGTCTTGGTAGTTTTCTCGTAATGACATTAGCTTCCACAAATCGGTCTGAATTTAAACTTCAATCAGAATATCCTAACATATTGGATCAATGTAAAATTAACCTCAGAATAAGACAAATCAGAGACATTATCATTGTCAACTAAGATCATGATACAAAATTCTGGATTTTATGACCTGTGAGAACAATACTTAAAATAGAAAGTTATACTTTCTGTAAAAAGTATTTCCATATTTTTCTAGACTATATAATGCATTATTATGAAGAGCAACCAGGAAAGAAATAAAAAAATCATGTATTATCTTTGGTGCCTTCTTTATTCTCAGTAAAATGTTTTGGGGCTCGAAACTGAGGATATACCTTAGTTGTGTTCCATGAAATCCTCACCCAGAGGGGTATCCTTGCCAGAGTAGGATAATTGAATACTGATCAGGAGTTTGAAGAAACCATGTCTTCCAAGGCAGTGCTTCTCACACCCAAGCTGGTGGTCAGCAGAATGACCAGAGCCAGTTTAGGAAAGAGATGCTTATTAAAGAGGTCTTTTCCCAGACCCCATTCTGCACCGATAGAATTAATATTTACAAAGAAGGGACTTGCAAATCTGCAGTTCTCTGTGTCTCTAAGGTACTTCCCAGTACTAACACTCTTATTTAACTCAGATTTTATGAAACATAAAGTTCTGTGTCATTAGGAAGCCTCAAACTACAAGAATGAGTGACAAAACCCTGCTTCCAGCCCACCCGGATAATCCCCCGAAGGAATCAGGATCATTAGAAGATGTATTAGTTTAGCTAACCCTGGCTCTGGCATTTTAAGTATGGGTCCGGTCTCATCAGGTCTTGGAGAGAGTAGAAGACAATCATTTCTTTTGACACATTCCATTTCTATAAATTTGGATAAGTAGAAACTTGCATTTTTAAACAATGTCCAAATAGCACTTTTTCAGTACAATTTACATAGGAAGGTCAACATACATTATCAGTCAATCTTCACATCAGTTTTAACCCATGTTGATGTTAGTAAATGAGAAAACACTACACTAGAGAAGCTAAAGCATTATCCAAACCACGGTCAGAAAATATCCGGGCTGGAAGCTGCCACTTGAACTCAAGTGTGTGAGCTTGCATTCCCATGGTCAGCCGCATTTAAGATGGAAGATGTCTAATTAGGAAAACAATGAAGTAGAGTTATGTCAAATGACTCACTGTTGTTTTGCAAATTTGGATCAGAGTTCCATGTTCCTAGACTTGAAAAATTTCATTTCTCCTGGAGCCAAAATTAAACAATCCTTATCACTGAAGTAATTGCACTGTGCATGAAGGAAAAAAATGATGAATACAACCCTTAATCCTCAGTGACCTGAAGCAGAAAACTCAGAGCAGTAGGATAATGGAAAGAAGACTTTAAAGTAAGCTAGAGACTCAGTTTCTAGGCTCAGTTATTCTACTAACTCATTATATAACCTTGAAAAAGGCATGCAAGTTATTTGGATCTAAGTTTCCACCTTGGTAGAATGGAAGATGCATTACCTAACACAAATGCACATAAAACATTGTCATGCTACCTTTCTCAAGATCGTTACTAACAACTATGTTTTAGGAGAAGATATGGTTAGAAAATCATTAGGTATTATTCTATAAAAGGATTTTATTTTTTCCACTCAAAAACTACTGTTAATATTTAATTTGGTAAATCTTATGGTGGACAGCTTTTATTTATTTATTTTTATTTTGTTTTAGACAGAGTCTCCCTCTGTCGCCCAGGCTAAAGTGCAGTGGCGCGATCTCCGCTTACTGCAAGCTCCGCCTCCCGGGTTCACGCCATTCTCCTGCCTCAGCCTCCTGAGTAGCTGGGACTACAAGCACCCGCCACCACGCCTGGCTAATTTTTTTTGTATTTTTGGTAGAGACGGGGGTTTCACCGTGTTAGCCAGGATGGCCTCGAACTCCTGACCTTGTGATCTGCCGGCCTTGGCCTCCCAAAGTGCTGGGATTACAGGTGTGAGGATGGATAGCTTTAAATTACCTGCCCATATGACTGATACTATGCAGGGTGCAGTGGCTCATGCCTGTAATGCCAGCACTTTTGGAAGCCGAGGCGGGTGGATCACAAGGTCAGGAGTTCAAGACCAGCCTGACCAACATGGTGAAACCCCGTTTCTACTAAAAATACAAAAAGTAGCCAGGCATGGTGGCCGGCGCCTGTAATCCCAGCTACTCAGAATGCTGAAGCAGGAGAATCGCTTGAACCCAGGAGACGGAGGTTGCAGTGAGCCGAGATCACAACACTGCACTCTGGCCTAGGTGACAGAGTGAGACTTTGTCTCAAAAAAAAAAAGATTGCTATCAGAAAGAAATCAGTTAACTGAAATTATTTCACTGTTGTTCAGTATTAAGCACAAGTTAACCAATTTCCAAAATTCTTGAAATATGTACCAAAAATCCACTATCAGTTGAATATACATGTTGTCAAAGAACATCTTAACACTATGTACTATGTTACTAAGTTATGTTTTTATTACTATAAACATTTCCTTTTCTTCATGTGAACAGTATACCTGCAAAGCTGTGACAACAAATAAAGATGAAACACCAAACATCCAGTTTGTGAGTATTTGCACTCTTTATCTCCTGAATGACTTTTGGAATACTTCAGGATTGAATACGAAGAAGCCTTGTGCTAGGATGGGGACTCAGGCTTGAAAGCTGTAGTGCTGGCATTGACTACCCCCACCCCCAACACCACCCCTAGTACCCCCAATCACCCACCCCACTCTCCATCCAAAGCACTATTTGATATGCTAATTTTAAAAGAGGATATTTTTAAATGCAAAAAAAGCAATAGGTTAAGTTCTATATTTATTCAATAAATATTAATTGGCCATTATGGGCCCTATACTATGCAAATCACTATTAATAATACGGTAAGCAAGACAGACAAGGTTCTCATCCCACATCACTTCCATTCAATTAAGAGAAGATTGAAAATTGCGTATGACACTAACCTCTAGGATGAAAAGTGCTATGACAGAAGACAGCCTCTAGAGCAGGGGTCCCCAACCTTTTTGGCAAATTTCGTGCTGGTTTAGTGCACATTTTTCCATGGACCTGGGGAGGGGTGGGGATGGTTCCAGGATGAAACTGTTTCACCTTAGATCATCAGGCATTAGTTAGAGTATCATAAGGAGCGTGCAACCTAGATTCCTTAGTTCACAATAAGATTCAGGCTCCTATGAGAATCTAATGCTGCCGCTGCTCTGACAGAAGGCAGAACTCAGACAGTAATGCTCACTTGCCTGCCACTCACCTCCTGCTGTGCAGCCTGGCTCCTAACAGGCCATGGACCTGTACCTGTCTGGAGCCCAGGGGTCGGGGATCCCTGTTCTAGTGGACTACAGGAGAGTAACGGGGAGGGAATCAAATGGCTCTGAGGAAAACCCTTTTAAGAGCAACCAAAAGTCATATTTGCACTGCAAAACAGTAGTTCATGGCATTATCCAGAATAAATATTTATGACAAATGCTTTTAAGGTGACTCTTAGATGCACATCAAAATTTCTCACAGAGGTTTCAAGAAAATATCAAGATCACCAATGCTAGTCCACGAAATTCTGACTCCACCACTCTGGCTATCTGTTGTTTTATAAAGTTGCATACATATTTATGATGTGCATCTCATTTTGAGCAACACTTTCTTAATTTGCCTTTTCATGACTCATTTTTGGAAACTCCTGATTTTTTTGAAATGAATCCCAAAATTAGAGGTGAAAATTAGAAGTTGCCTTGCAAGATAAGAAACATTTCTCTAGATCAATAAGTTAATTGGTAAAATTTCTGCTGTTAAAAATTAACAACAGCTGACGAATTTTGTTTTCACTGCTTATTCACATGAAAAAACCCTTCCCTAAAGACTTCCAGAGATGATGTTAGAAACGCTTTTCTAATTCACATTGAAATTTGTAACCATGCATATCCAAATTTATCTTCAATCCAGGCCAGTTGCTTCCTCCGCTTAAATCTTTTGGCATTTGCAAATTTTCTTTGGCTGTAGCGTTGTGACTGGACACTTAACATTTCCTCAGCAAATCACAAGCACTACACAGTTCAAACACTTGATCTCTGCTAACAATCAAAGGTTTTATGTTAAACTTGTACATTCAAGCTGTTTAGGATTGATGATATTTATTTATATGCACGGGGTACCAAGGGGGAGGACCGCAGGGCTTCCTAATTTCTAGGTCAAACGTAACTTCAAATGAATGGTTGGTTGAGGGGTCATAACAATGAGAAGCAGAGAGGATCTTTACAAGAGGTTAGGGATTTTCCTTGGAAAGGTTGTCTTGTGGTTATAAAATTAGAGGGAGAAGAATTAAAATGATTACGCTCTAAAAATGACTTAGTAGAAGTGACAGGGTTGTTTTTAACCTAAATATTTTTTAAGTACCAAATTTGTCACTCCTCTAAGTTATATGTTACTAACTGTAAACTCTCTTTATTGCAGCAGTAAAAGAAATGAAGTACTTTTAGCCAATGTTTTTCCATAAATCAGGAACTTTGTATTAAATCCACATTTTATTTGCTTATATGGATGTTCTTTCATTTTGACTGGACTGATACAGACTACTGAATCACAGAATACGGTGCTTTGGAGAAGCCCTAAGGCTCAGGAAGTGGGTTTCCCTGAGGGAGATAGGCCTGGGAAGCTGTGGCAAAAAAGAAGCTAAAGATGTTTGTTATGCTTGAATTGAGAAAAGGAGAATTCACACTATGATGGATATTTTTAAAGCCACAGTCTCCCACACAGTCACTTCTACACTCACCTAATCATAAGATGGTTTTAATGGCTTTGATTTTAAATATTCACCTATTAGGTTTGCAAATTACTATGTAACTGCACGTTAGCTAATGAATGATAGCTAATGATTGACTATCAAATTAGATTATAAGAAGATAAGTGATATACATTTTCCATAGAACTCTCACTCTTTTTTATATTTAAAGGGTTATAGTTTTAAGATAGTTGCTTCTGGTTAATTTTTTTTTAACTTACCAATTACTTTACGAAAAGACAGGAGAAGCAAAAAGAAGGGAAATCACAAAATCTTTTGATTTTTGCTTCTCACTAGCAACTTAGTTAAAAAGGCTGATAATGTTTTAAACTGTTGGTGAAATTAAGTTATTTAAAGCACAGTGGATTCACTCTTCCTGATCACGGTCAACATGGGTAAATGAGAGCTAGTTGTAGCTGGACTGAAAACTTTAACTAGTTGTAGCTGGATTGAACATTGAAGACTAACATAATAACTTTTTATCAACCTTAAAACAAAGTGACTCATAATACATTCCCATTGTACATTTTCCCCTGGCATGGGAGTTTCAGATACAAAAACACAGAGGCAAAGAGAGACAGAAACAAAGACTGAAACAGAAAACCAAAAACAAAAATCTTAGATTTTATTCGGGAGCATATCCAGTAGTCAAGAACCTCGCTTAGTCACTTTGTTAATGGACTATCAAGTATATCATCATCATCTAATATAAATCAATTACAACTAAACCACCACAGTAGTAAAACTGCCATATGGCAGGGTAGCCTGTTTAAGACAGCAGAGCCCTGTGAGTGCTTTGGAACTTTTCCAATCTAAGCTGCAAAACTAAACCATAGAGTCAATTATATTCTCTCCCCATTATTGAAAACTAGTATGTTTGCACATGTGTATGTGTGTGCGCTATATGTTGTTTGTATATTTGTGTGTGTATATACCTATATTTATACATACACACTCACATATAAACACACGTTTGCATATGTATGCATAGATAACAGATGTATTAATACAAAGTACTTTTTCTAAGTCTAAGTGCCTATATTTCTGAAGGCTTTGGAAGTGGGAGAGAAATGCATTTCTTTAATTCTATTGCCCTGTGGGTGTTTCCTCAGGATATAAAAGATTGTTAAAACAGGAACCTTAACTCAATGGCTTTTAAACCCTGTCTTGAGCTCTCTTCAAGTCTTCTGTGGCATAGTTGATTCTTTTCTTTCCTCTCTTAACCCACCAGAATTGAATAGATCTCGAATCACTAAATATTTACTGAGCATCTACCATGTTTGATGCACTGCAGTGGGCGTTATTATGTAAATAAAGAGGTAGTCAGCTAGTTAGGGAGAGACGTATAAACATGCAAAATGTTTAAAATGAGATTATAAACATCAATTTAAAATGTGAGAGATACAATGTCACAAAATGGCATTTGATTACACAGAGTGGCATTTGTTTACTTACTAAATGAATTGTATAAACTACTGTTGGCATGAGGTCCCCCACGAAAGAGAGAAAGATCATAGAAGATCCTGAGTTGGCCAGGCACAGTGGTTCAGGCCTATGATCTCAGCTTGTGCCTGTAATCCTAGCACACTGGGAGGCCAAGGCAGGAGGATCACTTAAGGCCAGGAGTTCAGGACCAGCCTGAGCAACATACTGATGCCCCATCTCTACAAAAAATAAAAAAAGAAAAAATCATCCAGGCATGGTGGTGTGAGCCTGTAGTCCTAGCCACTCAGAAGACTGAGGTGGGAAGATCACTCGAGCTCAGGGTTCCCGGCTATAGTGAGCTGTGATCAAGCCACTGTATTCCATCCTGAGGGATAGAGTAAGACCTTGTTTCTTAAAAAAAACTAAATAAATAAATAAATAAAATAAAAATAAAAATAAATAGGTCCGTTTAGGAGAGAAGGGGAAAGACATATTCCAGGTGAATGAAATCAAAGGGATAATAAATACAAAACACAAAGAGTGTTCAGAAGTCAGAGGTCAGTGATCTTTTCATATTTAAATTGTTCTCCAGTTGTAGAGACTAAGTTGTGTTACCTATCATAACTAATGATTCAATAATATGCCTTCTGTGATGTTGGTGAAAAATAATTTTTTTTTTTTTTTAAATGGAGTTTCGCTCTTGTTACCCAGGCTGGAGTGCAACGTCGCAATCTCGGCTCACTGCAACCTCTGCCTCCCAGGTTCAAGTGATTCTCCTGCCTCGACCTCCAGGAGTAGCTGGGATTACAGGCATGCATTACCATGCCCAGCTAATTTTGTATTTTTAGTAGAGACGGGGTTTCTCCGTGTTGGTCAGGTTGGTTTTAACCTTCTGACCTCAGGTGATCCGCCCGCCTTGCCCTCCCAAAATGCTGGGATTACAGGCGTGAGCCACTGCGCCCGGCCAAAATAAAACGTTTTCTAAGTAAACCATCAGGGATATTTACTTGGATGAAGCAGTGAATTCATAATGTAGTTACTTTAGATTTCCCAGTAGCTTTAATGTTTTAACTTGGTAGTGCCATGGAAATAATGAGAGGGATAACTCTGCTTATGCTTAAAACTATATAATAATTATTAGTTTCATTCTTTGAAAGCATATTGGTGTACTGACTAAGATCTACTTTTTTATCATAAGCTTTGCCAACTGAACTGTAAGATCACTAAAACTCAGTAGCCTCCAGTTTAATTTGCAGATGTCTATACAGGTTATCAGAGGTCATGGTGCATACAATTTTATGCATTTTCTGATTCCGTTTATGTGGGATGGTGCTCAAGGAATCCACTGACCACATTTTTTTGAAACACTGGGCTAGAAAATTGGGGTCTTGGATAATAATCCAAATGATTCTGTGAGAAGGCCCGGCAGTTTCATCTAACTTATTTTGATGATAAGGAGACCATGCAGGTGCACTGGAATCTAGTAAGTGTTCTGATAGAGTTATAGTTAAGCAGCGTTTATGCTCTAATAAGAACAGAAATTCTTAGCAATAAATGGAGAATAGCTGGTATCAGCAGAGAACTTAAAAAGACATTCTCAACAAGCAAGTTTCTATTTGGATTTGGAGAGGATGTAAAGGGTTCCACTTGCATACCGTCAACCTCCTCCAACTCACCACCCTCAAACCCCAATATTCTGAGCTGAATCTCTGAGAGAAACATATTAGTGCTTGGCCAGCCACAATCTACATACTGATGATAGGACCTGACACCAGGTTAATCCTGCCACAAATTAGCTGAGTAAGCTATCCCCTCCTTGTCCAAAAAGTTTTTGCCCAATCTTACAGCGATAAAGTGGTACCACTTTGGACTGAAAAAAGATTGACTAACTTCTTGGTGTTCCCATGGGATTTTGGTTAGACTCCTAAAATAGTGTCAACCATGACAAATTCAAATGAGGTATGTTTCTTTCTGTCTTCCACTCAGTGAGCAACTTCGGCTACGAATGGCATATTTTGCTCATCTTCGTGGTCCCAAATCTAGTAAGTACTCAATAAATGTATACCAGTCACATATACAGAAAAATCGTCACTGTCCAACTCTGTCCTGAAGCTGAGACTGAACGTAGGCATAGTTTGCCAAGAGAATTCAGAGATGGAAACAACCAAACAAGAGAACATCCCTAACTCAGTGTAGGAATCATGAACAGAATGAAACCGTCAGAGTGAGAGTTAAAGGAATAGTCAGAAACTATTTCTAATGAGACCAGCAGAAGAGAGATTTTCAATCTGTAATAAGCAATCAAACAAAAGCCATACCTCATGGAGTAGCAGTAATGAACATTGCTTTTCAAATGTGAGCCATTATTTTATATGAAATACTAAAAGTAATAAGAAATTTAAAATAATTGTGAATTTAGTAATTGTTTATAAGAGGAAACAATATAAAATATCTAAAAATTTAACATTAAGAATAGGGAACATAATAAATAACCAACTAATATCATCAATGAGATACACAATAAAAACCCTCTCTCTCTTTTTTTTTTTTTTTAGATGGAGTCTTTTTTTTAGATGCTCTGTCACACAGGCTGGAGTGCAGTGGTACAATCTTGGCTCATTGCAACCTCCACCTCCCAGATTCAAATTATCCTCTTGCCTCAGCCTCCCAAATAGCTGGGACTACAGGCGTGTGCCACCACGCCTGGAGAGTTTTTGTATTTTAAATAGAGACAGGGTTTCGACATGTTGGCCAGGCTGGTCTTGAACTCCTGACCTCAGATGATCTGCCCACCTCGGCCTCCCAAAGTGACAATAAAAACTCTTTACATTTATTATTTGAAGTTAAGTTAACACAGAGACAAGCTACCACTTCCATTGTGTTTACCATCCCCAGGTGCCATCCTCTGTGATTCACAGGTATGATGATATCTCATATTCCTAGTAACCCTATAAGGTAGGCTGTTTTGGTCCATTTTGCTGATGAAAATACCGAGGCACAATAAAATTAACTTACTTTTCAAAGGTCACCTAGTTAAACAGCAGGAGTCAAGATGTGAAATAAGTCGGGTATCCTGGCTCCTGACTCTGTTATTAAGCCCTGCGCTATCTATCTCTCTCAAAAAAGAAATTTAAAAGAAGAAGAAGGAAGAAAAGGAGGAGGTGGAGGGGGAAGAAGTGGAGAAAAGAAAAGAAGAGAGGAAGAGAAAATAAGTTATTTTTGAAAGTTCTTTAATATATTGTTTTTCGAAAATAGTCATTGTATTTGACACAGCTTTTACACTCATGGCAGGTAGCATGGTGCCTTACATGTCATTATCATAACAACGGCTAATACTTTAAGTAATTACTGGGTAGTAAAACGGGAATATTTATAAAGACAATAATAATTATGTTAGCTAAATGTTTTTGAGCATTTATTCTGTGCCAGATACTTTGTTATGCCCTTTATATGAATGAGTTCATTCAGCCCTCTGGTGAGCTATGTGGCTTTGTGATATTGAGCAAATTATGAAAGTATATAACCCATGCACAAAACATGGGCTTAATCACAGAATCCCATCATAGTGTTCTGTGAGACTGAATGAGTTAACACAGGTAAAATGTTTAAAACTTACTGGAATGTGGTAAACTCACAACACACTTCAGCATTTATTACTGATAGAATTACTATTATTCTGGTTTTACAATAAGGAAACGGAGGCACATAAAGATTGAGGGACTTGCTCAAAGTCTCAGAGCTAGAAGGGGATGAAACCAGTATTTGAGGTTAGTCAGTCTGGCCCTCCACACTGTCAGTGCTCAAGAAATATCACGTGAATGCATGCATGCATGAATGAGTTCACCAGCTGGAGAGCAACGGGCAGGTAGAGAAGAAACTGGCTAGGTAGAAATTGAAGAAAGTAGAAAAATGGAAGACGCAGTCATAAAAAGGAGCAGGGGATTGATACATAGAAAGGGGAAAAATAAGTTAAGAGTAAAGAGATGTAAAACGGAAGAGATCATTACAGGAAATCCTCACATAATAGTGAAGCCATCTCCTGTTAATCACAAGCAGCAATTAATTTAAGAGTGAGCACTCTGAAATACTGGAGATCATACTGAGAAAATTAAAAGCAACATTAAAGCAGATTCACCTTGAAGTTGGCAAAACTTATTATACAAGTGGGCAAAGATAATAGGAAAAAATTCCGGTGACATGGCTCCATGATCAAAGTGGTTGCAATACCTCTAAGCTACAATGTTTCTAGATTTGTGTGCTCTGAAGAGCTCTCCGGGTTGCCCCATCACTTCTCCCCCTATGGGACAAGGGAGAATTTGAATTTAGAAAGGTCTTCAAGACTGAATCTCTCACATAAAAAATAACTGCTATGTATTCAGCAGAGTAGTTGAAAATAAAGCAGAGAGGAAAGAGGATTCATGATTCAAAGACTGGAGAGTTTTAGAACAACTATTGTGGAGATTTCCATACAAGGTTATTGGGGAATAAATACAGTAACTAGTAATAACTTAAATTTGCAACAATGCCAACAAAAAGCAGTATGATTTCCTCAGGGCCTTAGATAGTTGAGAGGACTGCCTGAAATGCTGCCTAGTGTCTGGCACAGTGCCGCACATACATAATAAATGCTCACTTAATACATCCAAGCTATTATTTTTCCTGGTGATCTAGGTATAGGGCATAAAGACTATCTACTCCCCATCTCACAGGAAAGCAACGATAAGCCAGATCACACAGAAGTCAAGGCCACTGAAGGTGTTAACAAGAGGAATGTTGAAATGGGAGGTTATGGAGCTGAGACTGAGGAACACTGAAAATGAAGCCAGGAGCTGCATAGAGTCCTCATTGAGGTTGCAGAGTAACACACAGTCAGTTATACAGAGAGAAGGGAGTGTCTAAGTAGGTAACAATTCTGAGTCATGGAGAGGGATAAAGTGTGGTTGTAAAAGAGAGTTGATACATATGAAGGAGGACATTGTTTCCTGATCAGAAGTGGCCATGAGGTTACAGGGGTAATGGCCACAAGTGCAATTTGGGAGCAGAGAAGGAGGAACTCTAGGAGGAAAGAAAGAAAATGGCAGGCAAGTGTCAAGTACCCCTGGGAAGAGTCCTGAGGCAGACACGAGATTAGCAAGTGACAATGGAGAAAAATGTACTTGGTCGAATCCTAAAGAGAATGGTATATCTAGGAGGCCTGGACACCGAAGAAGTAAGGATGGTTTGTTTAACAAAGATGATAAAGTGGGAGCTATGACGAGTGATAAGAGAGCCCAACCAAGAACGATGAGATAGGGGACATGAGTGATAGCGGAGACAGAGTGGTGTTGAGAAAATGAGGAGTTCTCTCTTCAGAATATTTTAAAGTAGTAATAAAGTCAGAAAAGTTTGAAACTCTCGAGGGTGAGCAAATTTTTTGCCAAATCACCCTTTCCCTTCCAATGAACCCCAAATCACTGTCTTCTTTTATACATACAGATTTCACTTATGGCCAGGGCAAAGAGATTTGGAAACTAGGGGTACCATATTTTAATGCATAGGAACACTCATTTTTATTATGTTGTATATATACGTGTGTATTTGTGTATGTGTGTGTGTATCTAATCACTCTTTTTATTTTCTCCAAAGACTCAGCCTACTACTTTCATATTCATTAAAATAACCACTGTTTAAAAATGCTTTGATACATTTAACGGTGACATGGTAACTACCTGAATTTTAAACAGCATTTCATAGTAAAGTGCAAGCTCTCTGAGGTCAGAGATCCCACCTGTCCTACTGACCACAGTATCTCAGGGCCTAGCAGAATTCCTGTTTTATATTAGAAACTCAGTAAAGATTTCCTAACTCACGGGCTTAACATTTTTAAAAAGCCAGTTATTTCCAGTAGTCGTGACTAGGATAACAAAAGCAATAACTGAGCACCTCTATGTTCTGGGTACAAGTATCTCATGTGTTCTTTTATTTAAGACCTACTTTAAGCACAACAGTAGATATTATCATCCCCATTTGCTTGTGGGAAAACTGAGAATCAGAGACATAAAGTACTTGGACAAAATCACTCTAATTTCACGATTCCTAAATTTCACTTCAGTAAAAATAAGTTGTATTAGAATAAATATATTTAGGAATTGTGGGGCTCAAGGTCAGAGTTCTGACACAAACTTCACCATCATCTGTCGTCAATGTTAAGAGGTGAGTGGCAGTTCTCACAAGAGTCCTCCACCTACCCATTCTTGCAGCCTGGCTGGGAAGAAATATATACAATATTTTTCTTGACTTTGTTTAATGCTCACAAGAGATACAGGAGGTAGGCATCATTTCCATGAGGAAACTGAAACTTAGGGCGATTAGGCAAAATGCCCACAGTCACTCAGCTCATAAGTAATCAAATGTTCAAACAGGATTTGAAACCAGTTTTATGTGAACAGAAATTTTAGGCTTTTTCCACCCTATTATAATATCAGAATGTTTGTTTGGTCCTGAACTCATCAATAGCCATGAGATGCCTATATCCTTGAATCAAAAACTTCCTCAAAATTAAAAAAAAAATGTAAAGCAATTTTATAAAATAATTTCACCTGGCATTTACTATCAAGTATGTACCGCTACGTGGGGTAGAATCATATTACTTTAAACAAACAAACAAACAAACAAAACAATTAAACTTTCGACCTAAATTAACATTTTTGGACAGGTGACTTGGCAGTTCATGAAGCCCTCTGTATTGTTAAACCTCTGTGGTATAGAAGGACCTATGGGAATAACAGTGAAAAATATGTTTTGTGAACATGTAAATTAAAAGGCACAATAAAGTGAAAATAAAATAACCAAATTATTCAGTTGCTAAATATATAAGACCAGCTTTAGAATATCACTAACATTCCAAATTTTACAATGTGAGAAACTTTAAATTGACTAATAATTAGCTGGTAGTTTATAGAAATTAATTTATAGTAAGTTTTAATTGTTGTTTTAAACTGTTTTAAAAATATTCAACACATATGCATTAAAATAAATCCTATAATTAGCATTTTTTCCAGTACCACATAAATATGATTTTAAAATATTTTATAGATGAGAAATTATGTTTTGTTTTCCAAGGATGAGAAAAGATGTTAAGAGCTAACACATCCATCCGCCTATAAAAATAAGAATTAGTTTGGCAAAGGAAATGCATTCGTATTAAAATATTTAAAATTAAATGCAATGTCATAAAACCTTTACCTAAGAAAAGCCATGAAGTTAAACTACTCATCACAAGATTTAATGAGGCATTGTCTTTAACATCAGCTACTTCCTACAACAGAAAGAGACATACAGCAGAAAATCTTCACTTTTAAAATGCTCTCACTTGAATGTTTAGGCAAATGCATTTGGATTAAGAAAAATTTTGTTAAATTTATTCTCATACAAAGATTCAAATTTTGTCTACCCAAATTTTCCCTTAACAAGTTATCATCAACTGCTTAAGATACGTGGATATGTTATAAAATACTTGGATCAATAGTTTGTTTCCTAAAATAAAGGTTTTTAAAATTCAGATGAGGTGGTTAGCTAATCCTACACATCTTAAATCTTAAAACTACCATTGTATAAGAAATACCACGCACCTTACTGAAATAGCAGCTTTAATTCTCTCCAAGTAAAATTCCAGCCTCAATACCAGGAATATCATAAAAATATTGCAAATAGTTGGCCTTTCAGTTTTATAATTCAAATCATTATGTTACTATGTAGCTCAACTACATATATCAACTATATTTTTTAATGAATAATATAAAGTCTACAAGTATAATTTCTATAAATCTAGTTTTAATATTTGTTGACTTTGCATTTTTACTGTGATTTAAAATAATAACCAATTTCATTTCTATACTAAATAAAATATGCATGTATAAATTGTAAAAATTATGCAACCTTCTGTCCTTTCTCATATATATAGACAGATAGTTACAGATGTAGATATCAATATAGTTCTATATTCAGTTTGTCCAAAACACTTGGGGTTAATTTAAATGGCTGTCTCATTTTAGAACTAATTTCAATTGTTTTATAATTCTGTATTTTTTAACGTCTTAGAGGCATTACAAAATCAAACAAGCCCACAGGCATGGATGTATTCTCATTTTTTTCCTTTATATTCAATATATTTTTTGCTCCTTCTGCAGATAAATGTATCTTCCACAAATTTTTTTTCTAGTTTTCCTTACCTACAGTCATTATCACTCTGGCATACTCGGTGAAAGTGAAGTTTTCCTCAAAGGGCAAAAATCAAGAATAATAAAAATCAATTATAGAATTTCCCATTGACATCTATGATATAGGTTGAGTGAATATCTTTTCTCTACCCTCCAAAAGAAAGGGTATATATATGCATTTTCAAACAAACCGCAAATAGCTAAAAAGTCCGTTTTAAGATCGAGAGCTCCAGAGGAAGAAATTCCCTAACAGGCTGCCTCCTCCATTTTTCCTTCACTAGAATTGGTGCTTTCAATACTGTTGGAACTTCAGACATTGTTTGCCCAGGCTGACCAATCTTTGAGGCAGGTTTTTTTCCCTTCAAGATACTTCATGTTAACAGCTTGAGGGCGTTCAATCAGCACTGCTTTGATCTCGGCTGGAACTATAATTATTTAACATTGTTACATGGATTTCTATAATCCACCCCACCATTAAATCCCTTTTACACCCTCATCTTCTGAGGCCTAATCTGCATCCATACACTTAGTTTGTCTTCTCCGCTGGTCTCATCAGGAGCCTGCATTCTCCCACATCCTGACTGATGGTTTTCTCTCCCTCTTTTTTCCCCTCTAATGAAATCATTTTCTTACAAATTGAAAACTGCAAAAAATGTCTTATGCATTTGCTGTATTTTTAAGAGCTCCCTATTGAATAGCAGTATCATCCACCATTCATTGCAAACTTTTTCCCCCAATTCTATAAAATTCATTTACTCAGCAGAGGTTTTATTAAAATAATGATAAGCATATATTTGATTTTTAAAGAGAATTTCTGTAAAAGCATACAAAATAGAAAGCAGCAAATGTGGTTTTTTGAAAACACAGGAGGAAAGATTTGGTAACATTTTGCACTTTCTTATTTCTTCTTAAGAAAGTGAACTGAGCTGTTCTGGATGGGCCATAAAACTGGAAGGTATAAAGCCAATTGAAAATAGAGATCTTATGGGAACAATTCTGCAAGAATGTCTGAAGAGGTCTGTGGAAGGCAAGTCCCAAGGAGAAAAGGAAAGAGAGATAAGAAGGCTGTTCTGCAAAACTGCGAGGCCCTCAGAAAAAACAAAGGGAACAGTACAGAGAAGACGGCCTAGCGGGGAGGCGGGGATTTTGCACTTTCCTAATTCTGGCATGTGTATTCCTCACAAAATTCACAGCTCTCAGCTCATTCAAGAGTTCACTTACAATATGTTGGTTGGGTTAGATTCTTCAAGCATTTAAGTGTAGACACTAAGAGGTAAATGCAGATTTCTCAATTTGAAAAGGATGGCAATAGAGTATGCAGTCATCGGTAGAAGAGATAAGATTATCTTCCTTTTTGGAAAAAAAAAATGAAACAGCCTTAAAAGATAGAAAATTTCCATCACATTCTCTCCATAAGAAGCAACCCAAGGCCACCTAGATGAATGAGAGACTTTTCATTTCACCCACACATGAAGAACCCTAAAATCATGAGATTTTGCAGTTAGCTATTTATGTATTTGCTAGTTTGTTTGTTTAGAGATAAATGAATAAATATGTTGTCCCGAGTTCATCAGAACTCCTCTTCTTCAATTGCAAGTTTTTAATCCAACATTGCTATTATTGTAATACTGCTAATAACCAATCATTAAAAGTGATAATCCTTTCTTTCCTTCGAAGAGCATATAACACAAAAGTTATATATACACACACACACACGCACTCTATAGAAAACTATATAACGTGTTTTTATAAATTATATATACACACAAATATATATAGTTTATAAAAACTATATAGGCCGGGCGCGGTGGCTCACGCCTGTAATCCCAGCACTTTGGGAGGCCGAGGCGGGTGGATCATGAGGTCAGGAGATTGAGACCATCCTGGCTAACACGGTGAAACCCCGTCTCTACTAAAAATACAAAAAATGAGCCGGGCGTGGTGGCGGGCACCTGTAGTCCCAGCTACTCGAGAGGCTGAGGCAGGAGAATGGCATGAACCCAGGAGGTGGAGCTTGCAATGAGCTGAGATCGTGCCACTACACTCCAGCCTGGGCAACAGAGCAAAACTCCAACTTAAAACAAAAACAAAAACAAAAACAAAACTATATATATGTATATATGTGTATATATATACACACACATATGCAGTTTTATATATAGAAAGATGGTTTGTATACATATATAAAGTTACCTATAAAGTTGATCAATTAAAAATGAATATAAGAGCAGGCTTGCAAACACTGGCTGCAAGGAAGCTTAAAATTATATTTTCAGCCCATTTTAAGCAACTATCTTGGACTCTGTGGTTTAGCTACCCATGCAATAATATTATTCTTGTCTCTGCCATTTTCCTATCTATGTTTTCTTTTATCTGCTTTAATAATTTATTCTATCATTTTACATTTTATGATTTTTTATTATTTATCTCAAATCCACTGCAGAATGAAGCAAAGCATAAGGAGCACTTGCCTAAATTATATTTTTCACTCTGAAATATTTTAGCACTTCAACTTGAACTTAAGCTAGTATCATTTTACTCTAATCAAGGACGTTGAATCGAATAAAAGACTTTTATTTTTTGAACAACATAGATACAAACTGATTCACTATTTCTTTGGCCATTCAGAAGTTAAAGAAATATAATGGGGAAGAAGACACAAAGTTGAAGCAAAATTTTAGACAAAAAAAAAATCTGGATACAAAGTAAGGATCATGACGATGCTGATGATGATGTCATGGTTATATTGCTGACACAACACAGTGTCAGGCACTCTTCATTAATTCACTTATATAATATAAAGCCCTATGAAGCATGTATACAGCACTCCCATGGTAGAGATAGAAAGTTGGGAGGCAAAAATGTTAAGTAATTTGTGCAAATTTACTGAGCAGGGTAATGGAGCAGCAGAATTTGAAAGCAATTTTCATCTGAGATTCTGTCTCCCATTACCTTTACCTTCCTTCCCTGGAATTTGACTTGTGACCTTAGTCTCTCCCTCGTCCAGCCTTCTTCGCACAGGAAGCTTCACAGAGGGAAGCAGTAAACTCAGACCTGACTTTGTCCTCTGTTAGCAATGAAACCAGGTAAACCATTTAACGGTTCTAAGACTTAACATCCTTAGCTATAAAAGAGGGATTACATATTGGGACTGGAGCCAGGGTGCTCCGGAGCCTTGAGCACCAGTGACTGGAGCCAGGGTGCTTGATGAAAGGTGGAGGTTAAGATTATCATGTGCTTTCCAGGATGAAGACACATAAATGATTGATTAAACACAGAAACCAAAAAGTTGTGCATTGGAAAAGAAACAGTTCTCAAAATTGTATTAAAATATAAATTAAACTTAATAAACAGGTTTAAAGAAAAATAAATCATATTGCTCCTTGCTTATATTTTAGGGAAGAAAAAAGAACTCCAGTTAGGTAGGGGAATCTCAAAATATGGTAGCAAATAATAAGTGCCACAATCAAGAAGAGCTCACTGTGTGAAAAACAGAGAAATGAAATGGTGACACACACACAATCTCTGGAGTCCAGGCTGCTTAATTTTGATTCCAGGATTATCTGCTGTGTGACTTCAGGCAAGTTCCTTAACATTCCTGTGTTTCCTGATTGGTCAAGATGAGAATAGTACCCTAAAGTTATTATTGGGAAATCATTGAGAATCTGTTCGCTTTTATATCTCTCATGCCTATAACAGTAACTGGCACACAGTAAACTCTTAATACATAGTAGATACCAGAGATGTGAACAAAAAAGAGAATGCTAAAAAGATCACAGAAGAGGAAGCATTTCCAAAAAGTAGAATTTTACAACCTCAAGATTAATCCTAGATAATTGTTTGTTTTATTATCATTTCAAAAGAATAACCCTCTGAAAAATAAATGCTTTAGGACCTCTGATTTACTAAGTTTACCTTTAAGCCCTTTTATCTGAATGATTTCAGATTTCTGAAAATAGCTATCAGTGAGCCTAACTGGATGACATATCCTGAATCCTAGAGATTTAATATTAAAAGCCCAAAGGATATCAGGAGAATTATTAATTTCAGGTAATTTTAAACCACGGTTGAAATATTTCATGCATTTTTGTAACAGTTAAATATAATGCCATCTTCATTTTACTGTATTTGAATATCTGGCATTTAAAGTTTTTTTTTTTTTTATTTTACCATGCTTA
Source organism: Papio anubis (assembly GCF_008728515.1). Lineage (NCBI taxonomy): Eukaryota > Metazoa > Chordata > Mammalia > Primates > Cercopithecidae > Papio > Papio anubis. Next base: position 100,814,963 of record NC_044983.1, on the reverse strand, counting down.
CTTTAAAAGTAAAGAATGAGCCAAGTCCAGAGAGCCGAATTGACTAACAATCTCTTTTAATTTTAAAATGTGCTAAAATATTCCACTATACATTAATCATGAATTATTGACATGAAATATTAGCCTTAAGCTATATGAGTTCCTAAAATAATTTATTTCCATTTTCTGGGCTGTAAAGCTATTTTATAAGAAATTAATTTTGCCACATAATGGTAATTATGATTTTTTTATAAATGAATAATTTGAGCTTTTCAAAAATGTCTACTTGTTCTTGATAATCAAATGTCCACACCAACGTGTCAAAGATATCAAAAAATTGCATTATATGTAGTTGAGTGCTTTTTAAAATCTCATATTTATTTTAAAATTTAATATAGAATACAAAAATAATTGCTACATTTAATAACTTAAAATAGTTAAATTATTTTTTCACAAGACATGAAGCATTCTTTTTCTTTTCAGAATAATAAGTGCCTCATTTTGTATGTATAACCATAAGAAAACTCTTGCTTTTACTTGCTTTATACTGCTCAAAGCAAGGTAAAAGTACTTCCTCCATTACTTTCAACGCATTCTCATACTGAACACAAACACTTATCAATGATGTTGATACCTTTCATTTTACCCAAATTTCTTAAAAGCCTATTGCCTGAGTGTCCAATGCAAGCCCTCGACTCACTCCTAACCCCATTTCACCCTCCATGTGATGGTGGGTGGGCCATGCTCCCTGTGCCGGCGATGCTGGAATGCTTTTTCCTCTCCTCTCACTTTCCACCTGTTGGACGTTTCCATGTTTATTAAGGCAAGTGGCCTTAACTGGTCTTCCAGAGCCAAGGAGATGCCTCCTCCTCTGGGTTTCCTATGTGTTCTTCTGTGTTCTTTCCTCATTTGTCAGCTTGGGGTATATTCCCCAATTTTGCCTCAAGTAAAGCCTCTTTGTTTTGAGACCTTTACTCTCCCTAAATTCTCCAGGATTTGGAAAAGCCAGCAAATCCGTTAGGCCACTGGAGTCCCGGCTTTGCTTGCTATGTTTTGGTGTCACTATTGAAAACCTTTCCTGCATAAGAAAATTGATTTGCCTTCTCCACTGAAATGATACCCAAACAGCTTCTGCTCCCATACAACCTTAGGCTGCACGGTTCCACTCACTCAATCAACACTCACATCTCAGCTCAGTCATTCTTTCCCAGAGCAGGACCCCAGGGAATGCTATCCGGTCCCAGAGGGTTCTAGATTCAGGAACAAGGGGTGAGGGAGGCAGCCCTCTCTCTTAAACCCAAAGGCCCTAATGTTGAGTCCTAGCTTTATCTGCCTTCCAGAAATCTTCCCTTGGTGTCTTTTTCCTGCCAGCAGACTTTGGTTACAGCCACCATAATCCACTCCACCATGGACTGAACTGTGTTCCCCCAAAACTCATATGTTGAGGCCCTAATCCCCAATGTTATTCTCTTTGAAGGTATAGCCTTTAAGGAGGCAATTACGGTTAAATGAGATCATAAGGGGAGGACCCTAAGCCAATAGGAATGCTATCCCTGTAAGAGGAACACACACCAGGAGTCCTCACATACACAGAAAAAGTGAGGCGAGGATGCAGCAAGAAGACAGTCATCTGGAAGCTAGGAAGAGAGGCCTCACTAGAAACAAAGCCTACTGATACCCTGATTTTGGACTTCCCCAGCCTCCAAAGTCATGAGGAAATAAACTGTTGTTGTTTAATCCACTCAGTCTGTGGTATTATGTTATGGCAGCCTGAGCAGGCCAATACATACCCCAAATTGGGGGAAACATAGTGGAGTTTAGTTGACCACCACAGAGAGAGCCCCTAGGGTACATATTCCAATCAGTCTCTTACGTCCTTCCAGGGTTCTGAGATTTCCTAGACAGGGAGTATTTATCACAAAGTCACAAAGCACCCTCCCCACCCACCACACACACACCCAGTTTGGAAGGTTCTGGTTCCTATTTGCCTTATACTTGCATAACTAACAAGAATTACTGAGCTGGGGCAACATGGTGAAACTCCATCTCTGCAAAAATAAAAACAAAACAAAACGAAAAAAAAAAAACTAGCTGGGCATGATTGTGTACACCTGTGGTCCCAGTTCTCTGGGAGGCTGAGGTGGGAGAATAGCTTGAGCCCAAGAGGTCAAGGCTATAGTGAGCTGCGGTTGCACCACTGCACTATAGCCTGAGTGAAGCAGTGAGACCGTGTCTCAGAGAAAGAAAAAAAGAAGATCCATTCAAATGACTTCTTTAATAATAAGAAAACGGTTTGTAGAATATTTTTCATGCCCAGTTATAGCATTAGAATTGGTGAGAATAATTTCTTTAAAGTTTTTTTCCTTTATCACCCTATTAAGAAACTGTTGCTTTAATCATATTACTATAATTATTGTTTAATGGCAAGGGGACCCAATGTCCCCCTTATTCAACTTACAGAATAAAAAAAATATGTTCTCTACTAAGGAATATGATAATGTTCTGGAAAACATCTAATTAAAAAAACAACTGAAAGAGCAAAGACTCTGAAGATGGAAAATGCTTTCTTCCTTTTTTTCTTTTCTTTTGGCTTGCTTTTCTTTTAATTGCTTTTATAGAGAAAATATAACTAAAAGTAATGTCAAATGAAATAATGCATTGCTTATTAAAAATACATACTGAAAACATGCACCGTCAATTTCAGATACTTGATCATTTTTATATTATTTGGCATACAGCCTACTTAATTCTGTTAAGTGGCAACATGTCTCCATCCCTGATAGAATATATTTGTCTATTTGTTGTTTTCACTTTAGTTTATATTATTAACACAATGTTAAAAAATGTAACAATCTGCATTGATTAATATGGAAAAGGTAATGGGGGGAAAACAAATGAATTTTTTAAATTTTCATTCCATCAGTAAGTTTGTGACTGTCTTTACATGGAGTGTAACGTTCATTTCAACTGATCTCTGCCATGAAAACAAAAAAGAATCTTTGATTCTTTGTGTATTTACCCAAAGATAAAGGAATGTTTAAGATGAAATATGCTCTTTTCTTTGCTTCCTTGTATGTGACCTTGTATTAAATTTTTAACAATTTGAAAACATGCAACACTTTGCAATTTTCTTTTAACTACACCTAATATACGGTCCATGGGAATTCTGTCAAAAAGACTCTGCTGTAGGCAAGAAGTTCAGAGGACACCCCTTGAGGCTTTCTTTCTTATTCCCTTCAAACCCTCCAAAAACCTCCAACAGCCAAGAGCCAAGTCAGCCTTACTTCCGAACACCAGGTAAGACCAGTAAGGCCACCAGAGGCCCTGGTTAGATTTCTTTGCTCATCTTTTACCAAACCCTTTTATTGTTGCCTTTATATAGTTGGTAGATGTAACACATCTTCAATAGGCAGCCTCATGTCTAAATCTGGAGTCCCTTCTCTGCCTGCAGGAAACTGTATTTTCCCTTGTCTTTCAGAGTCTGTCCTTTCCTCGGGTATGAGAGTGACAGGAAGGACAGCGCCATCCAGGTAGCAGGTCTAGCTGGGAAGTGAAGGCTTCTCTGCAGGCAAAATGAAAGCATGTTTACCACACATGCTATGGAATTAGACTTGGCAAAAAACAAACAAACATTTTCTATCTATGAGTAACAACTTAATGTGGGTCCGATGTGAATTTATCACTCCCTTGGGATTGCTTGACGAGATCATTATTGCCTGTGTTACCTCATCAGCATCATTTCTTACCACCAGCATCACACCGCCCACTGTAAATGCCTCTATCACTGTACCCAGAGCCATGTGTTTTAATTATCTCATCATTTGTCTATCTTCTCCTTTGTACTATGAGCTTTTTAAGGCAGACTAAGTCATCACTTGATCCTTGGAGCCTACTGCATAGTTCTTCTTCAATAAACGTTTGAACTAATTAAATTAATTAATTCAATGTAGGTCTACAAAGGTGCAGGAGAAGAAGTACAAAATCTAGAAAGCATATTTAAGTTATATTTATGAGTGAATAAGTTGCATGCTCCAAGTATCAATCTTAGAAACAAGTGCATGAGTTTATTATAAAGACAAAGATATAATAATGCTCAAGGTCCGAATGTGCTACTGAGGTAAAAACAACAACAAAAATACAATAACAACATACTGGCTGCTATCTGTTTGGCTACTGAAAAAGAAAGCATACCTCTAACATATCAAATGCATAGTACAAATGTATATTATATAATTTATTGTTAGCAAATGTAACATATCAAGCACATTAAAAGTGATAAACCTCACAATAATCATAAGCTATTTGACAAACCAAAGTTATTGAGAGACACAGGTAGAAATGATGAAATTTAAAAGAAATAACGCAGCCAGGTGCAGTGGCTCATGTCTGTAATCCTAGCACTTTGGGAGGCCAAGGCGGGTGGATCACTGTCCTGACTAATACTGTGAAACCCCGTCACAGGTAAAAATACAAAAAATTAGCCAGGCATGTGGTGCGAGCCTGTAGTCCCAGCTACTCAGGAGGCTGAGGCAGGAGAATCACTTGAACCCAGGAAGCAGAGGTTGCAGTGAGCCGAGATCGTGCCACTGCACTCCAGCCTGGGCAACAGAGTAAGACTCCATCTCAAAACAAACAAACAAGTAAAGAAATAATACTATGGAAAACCTGAAGGTAATGTAGGAGCAGAAAATAAAAACTAAAACAATTTAATAAAGTTAATGGATAGTAGATTCAGAGTAGTTTTAACACAGGAATACAAATTTCTCTGGAAGCATGCTCCTAAATTCAGAAGTTTAGAAAATTCTTAGGCAAAAATAAGAGGTAAATGATAATGAATAATTTTATTCAACTACCAGAGAGTTTTAAAGAAATCTAAGTACTTTATACATTAATTTACCAATAAAATTTATTTTGTATATTTATTTGACAATAAATATTTTACATGTTTATTTATCAATGATGGTTGTTTACTACAGCTGATTCCATGTGCTTGTTTTTCCCTCTCATTTGAACCTACCAGAGTCCCGTTTCTGCCACCAAAGCTCCATGAAATAGTTCCAGTTAAAATCACTAATATCTGGATGTCACTAAATTTAAGGAAATTCTTAACTCTCCATCTTGGCCTCTCAGCACCATTTAAGCCAGGCATAGCCCCTTCCTTAAAATAAAAACAAAAAACATTTTCCTGGTTTTCCCCATCTTCTCTGGCCATTGCTTATCAGTCTTCTTCGATGACTCTTCTTCCTCTATCCCTCCCCTAAAGATAGGGAATTTCTGTCTCCTATCTCTGGGGAATAGAGGTTTGTTTTGCAGCCCTCTGGTTTATATTTCTATACTAGGCAATTTCATCTTCTCCCAAGAATTCCACTGCCATGAGTACACTGCTAACTCTCCAATTTATATCTCTACCCCAGACCTTTCTTCCAGGCTCCTGGCTATATTACCAATGTTCTACTCAACAGCTCCATTTGGATATCTCAAGTAAATAAAAAACATGCCATATTAAAAATCCAACTCATCATCTTACTCCATGAACATGCCTTTCCTTCAGTCTTCCTTACCTCAGTAAATGGTGTCAAAATATTCTACATCGAGAAAGCCACATATAATGACACTAACAAATATATAAAGCGCTCTCTACAAGCCACTGTGACCTCTTGATAAGGCCAGTGAATTTTTACTTCCTTCTGTCCACTCTCTACATAGTCATCAATGTCCTTTCTTTTTTTATTCTTAATGCAAATATGAGCATGTGACTTCTCTGCATTTTATGTCTTCAGGTTGGCTTTGAGTTTAAATCCAACAATAGTATTACAGACTATAAGGCACTGAAGAATCTGAACCCTGCTTCATCTTATACCACTCTCTTGGTTGGCGTTCCTAGCTTGAACCACAATGGCCTTGAATTCACCTTCCTTCTCATGACAAGGGTTTTGAAAATGCTGCATATTCTGCCCAGGTTATTCTAATCCCAGTTTTTGCTCAAACCCCCTTCCCATGCTCTGTCCAACTAATAATGCCTTTTTCTCTTTCAGACCTTAATTTAAAAAAATACTTTACACCCCTTTTACCTAGATTGAGGTTTGAGTATCTCTTATCTGAAATGCTTGGAACTAGAAATATTTTGGATTCTACATTTTAAAAAATTTTTTTGGAATATTTGCATTACCTGTAGAGCATCTCAAATCTGAAAATTCAAAATCCAAAATGCTGAGTACATGGTGTTCAAAGGAAATGCTCATTGAAGCATTTTGGATTTTGAATTTTCAGATTTGAGATGCTCATCTTGTACCAAATCCCAGGAACAGTAACCCATGATCCTTGGAGAAACAGCTCACCCCAGGTTTAGAACAGAAAACTAACAAGATGAACCTCTGACATTTTATCATGCCAGGAGTAAAATGGGCTATCAAAGTCTATTATGTTCATTCATGTCAAAAGGTCTCAGAAACCACCCTGAGGTCTTAGTCACTTTTGGAGGGTGAAGGCACCAATTCACTATTCCACAAATTTGTAAATAATGAGAATGATGCATTTATCCTCCCCTTTCTTTATGGACAGTATTTAAGGAAAACCAAATAGAAGAAGGGAAGATTTTCATAAGATAACAATTTTAGATAATAATTTTAGCTAATAAATTCAGACAAACAATGGCAAAATGTGAAAATCAGCATTTTGCAAATCCTATAGATACAATGGAACCTGGCAATAATTACTACGGAAAAGCTGATCAGAAACTTGACAAACATCGGATCAGGCTGAAAACACCTAAACCACCGGATACACTGTACAATCACTACAAGTGTAATTGGAGTGACAGTACATGTGAGCATTCCCACCGCACAGTACATCACATGCTTGTACTGGTAGTGCACTGGAGCATGCAGTTGGGCACCCAGTCTTTATGTGCCTGCTGATATAAAGCAGTAAAAAGCACCAACGTGTATGCAGTATTGATGCCCACCATATCAAACCTGAATTTACTCAAGGATCTAGATTAACAACCAATTTACAAGAAATGTGGGGTATCGAAGAACATGCTACACAACACCACCAGGATGCAATCTACCCAATTTAGAACATGAAAAGTACTCTAGGAGAAATTTCATGTCCACAAATAAGTGTGTGTATGGGGGGTGGGGGTTAAGTGTAGAGGGAGAGAGACTGCTATACATTCGAAAAGACTTATCATATAAACCAATAGGTGGATCTTTGTTGAATCCTGATTCCAATGAACCAACCATAGACATTTTTTGAGATAAGTAGGGAAGTTTGAAAATGAATTGAACTTTAGATAATACTAAGAATATTTTTATGTGTTATATTGATATTTTGTGTGTTATATTGATATTTGTTTAAAGCAAAAGTCCTCATTTATTAGAGAGACTATCAAAGAACCTATGAGTGAAATGACACGATTTCTGAAACTCGCTTTAAATACTCTAGATACTTTGGGAGGCTAAGGCCAGGAGTTCGAGTCTAGCCTGGCCAACATGGTGAAGTCTCATCTCTAATAAAAATAAAAAAAAATTACCTGGGTGTGGTGGCGCACTAGGGAGGCTGAGGCAGGAGAATCACTTGAATCCAGGAGACGGAGGCTGCAGTGAGCTGAGATGGCGCCACAGCACTCCAGCCTGGGTGACAGGGCAAGACCCCATCTCAAAAAGAAAAACAAAACAAAACAAAACTCTAGAAAAAAAAATTTAGAAGGAAGTGATGAAACCAGATTAGCTAAAAGTTGATAACTTTTGAAGTTGGGCAATGGGTACACGGGAATTCATTGTACTCTTCCCTCTTCTTTGATGGATGTTTAAAACTTTGCATATTAAAATATAAAAAATAAAAATAAAAACAAATTAAGTTAAAAATGATTGGTCCTCACAGGAATCATTACTGAATCTCTTTCCACCAGACTGGGCTAGCCCCACCACGGATAATATAGTTTTACGATATCATTTAAGTTACTTCTAGAGAACAGCTATCACATATGCAATAAGCATTCAAGAATCATTATTAAAACAATTTTCAATTTCTGGTAGAACGTACACTCTCTGAAGTTGAGACCACTCTGGTTAATGTACTGCCATATATCCTAGGGCCTAACACTGAGTGTTGCATATAGTTGATACTAAATATGTAGCTGAAAACATAAACTTGCCCTAACTAATTTATCTGTGTCCTCAGTCAATATTATCCTTCTAGTAATTTAGTTCCAAATTTGTGGCACATTAATATCAAATTGTATATATCTCTATGCATCTATTTTATTTTTCATGATTTTAAACTACTTCCAATGCATATCATTGTGTTGATCTTTACTTATATTTTAAACCCACTTAAGTTCTTTTTAAAACCAGACAAAATAAAAACAAAACAGGTTTACTTCTTTCTCTCAGCTTTCCAGATACGAGAGTCAATTTACTCTCACATATATTTTCAGAGCACAATACTGGTACAAGGAAATCAATGCCAATAATCCCTCGTCCAACATACATATTTAATGCATAATTTTGGGTTTCGTTTGTTTGTTGTTTTGTTGTTGTTGTTGTTTGAGACAGGGTCTCATTCTGTTGTTCAGGCTGGAGTGCAGTAGCAGGATCACAGCTCACTACAGCCTCAAATTCCCAGGTTCAAGCAATCCTCCTACCTCAGCCTCCCAAGTAGCTTGGACCACAGGTGCCAATCACCACGTCTGGCTACTGTTTTTTTTAATTTTTTGGTAGAAATGAGGGTTACACCATGTTGCCCAGGTTAGTCTCAAACTTCTGGGCTCAAGAGATCCTCCCACCGAGACCTCCCAAAGTGCTGGGATTACAGGCATGAGACACTGTGCCTGGACAGTGCATACATTTTAATAATAGAGATTATAAAAGGAATGGCAAAGATATTTCTTATATACCAATTCCTACTGATGGGTAGTATCTTTCTAAAGTGCCCTGTTGAGATGCATTCTAAGCTGAATTATGGTTCAATGAGAAGGAACACAGTAAAACCCTGTTAGTGAACACAACTGGGGTGGGTAGTGGTTATTTAATCAAAATAGCCAAACTATAGAAATATTTTTAAAATAGTGTTATAAGCATTATATTTTACTTTATAATACATAAAAGCATCAAACTTTTCATATAGGGTCTAGACATTTTGTATAGACCAACCAATTTGTGTTTCACTTGTATAAACAGCATTCACATTCTTCATGTATGATTTCTAGTTTGTTTCATTAGAATGGAGGATGTAAAAGCTTTTGCAAAGCTATTTAAGTGAAGTTTCTTTAATATTTTGTAAGATTTTTCTCGCAAATTATTCAAAGTTTTTTTGACCATACCTACATTTTTTAGTGATTTTCCTTTATCCAGTCTTTTGAAGGTTTCAACATAGTTTTCATAGAAATAATATATTTTGTGTGAACGTATTTCATTGGTTTAGACAATATTTAAAATAAAGTAAAAATTATAGTAAAAAGTATGCCTAGGAAGCATACAAGTGACTGCCCACATCGTTTCTTTCTAACTCCTGGGTCCTGTATCAGTTTGCTGAGTGGCTGAAACAACAGGAATTCATTGCTTCACAGCTCTGGAGGTTAGAAGTCCAAGATCAAGGTGTCAACAGGATTGGTTCCCTCTGAGGGCTGTGAGGAAGTATCTGTTCCATGCCTCTCTCCTCTAGCTTCTGGTGGTTTACTGGCAATCTGTAGCTTTCCTTGGCATGTAGAAGTATCATGGGGATCTCTGCCTTTATCTCCACAAGGCATTCTCCTGCGTTGTCTCCCAGAGAAGACCAGTTATATTGGATCAAGGGTCCACCCTACTTTACTACGACCTCATCTTACCCAATTATATCTTCAACAACCCTATTTCCAAAGAATACCACATTCTGGGGCACTGAAGGTTAGAATTTGAACATATAAATTTGTTGGTATAGAACTGAAACCAAAACTGCTTCAATCAGTAAGCTTTAGAGAGGGATAGAAATTGTAGTTTAGTTGAGGGAGCTTCTACTGCAAATAGTGAATTGTCATATATTTTGGGAACCATAAGATAATCATAAAATTTGGCACTGTATCCATTTTCCAGTACTGTGTCTCATGAAAAGGTCACTGCAATGAAAAGGTCCAAAGAAAATTTATCTTAAATTCATTATCTTTAACGTGAATTTCTCAATTTAACTTATGTAAACAAATTAGATGTTTGCAAACTCTAAAACAAGCCACTATCTAAATATACTTAGTTCCCATTCTTACACAGCTGAAGAAGTAAAATCATCATAATAGTAATAATAAATTGATATACTTCATAAAGTTGTTTATGAATCAAAGACATTAGCTGCCTTTCCAAACAGTGATCCAACCTACTTTTTTTTTTTTCTTTTCTTTTTGGTTGTGTTTATGTCTGTCCTAATTCTGTATGAGAGTGCAAATTGGAGTAGGGAATAAAAGAGAACTTTTTTACCGTGTTCCTGTGGCATTCTGTTCTACAAAGAGTCAGGCTTTCATCTTTTAATCCAATATCCACTTAACGACACTACAGAAGGTTTATTTTTTACCCCCTCTTGTTTCACAAAGGGCTCAAAAGTCTGTACCAGTTTTTGACACTTTGCTATAATATTTTCCTGACCCCCCCATACACACACATGTGAGCACACACACACATACACACACACTCCTCTCTGCCTCATTTTCATATGGACACAAAGCATTGAGATAAAATGATGGTTCATTATAGTGGTACAGAGCTCTTATCTTCATCCGGCAAGAGTCATTTCCTTCCAAAGATTGAAATGCAAATGTGAAAATTAATGATAACTGCATTATCTGATAGCAGAGATAATACCAATTCACTGTCAGAGTAATACACAGTCATTCTAGGATTTCCTCCGCTTCTCACAATATTCTTCTTACTGTCAGACTATATCTATGGTTAACTATGTTTCATAGGTTTTTGTTAATTTACTTCAAATGGCATTTCCCAGATCTTATATCTACCACATTTTCCCAATCAAAAAGGAAACGAAATCAGAACTGTAATCTTCAAGCCCTTCTTTGGACTAGTAAAGAGGGCGAAAAAGCTGTATCATTAAGTGTGTGCTTCTATCTCATAGTGGTCTTCTGGCTACAGTTTCACTTTATGCAAAAGTGATCATCTTACTAGTTTAATTTAAAGTACAAAGCAGAACTTGCCTGATCATCTGTTTATATCCATCATGTTGAACAGCAACTGTATAAAGCAACTTATTTACAGATACCTTGACCAATTTTTAGTCAAGATGCAACAAGTAGACAGGTCTGATTTTGCCCTAGACATTTATTTTTGAAAATTTATTTACATTAAAAATTATTGAATTGAATCATGTTTTAAGTCAGATTGAATAGAACATACTTAACACAATCCTACAATGACTTTTACATTGCAAAATCATTTTGCCAAATTAACTCACTGCGCTAATGTTTAACAAGGACTTATTACATGTAAGGCATTGTAATGGCCACACAGGTACAATTGCTGAAATGATAGTAAAAGTAATATTAAGAGTAATTAATTGAGCACTTAGGAAGCTCTGAGCTCCATGCTTCAGATGTTAAATCTCATTAATGAGGTAGTTATTATTATTAGCCCTATTTTACAAACAAGGAAACTGAGGCCTTGGAGTGTTAATAGTTTGCCCAACATCACAAAATTGATAAGTGGCAGAGCCAAGATATAAACAGAGGGATGTTTTTGGTCTTCTCCATTCATGACATTACCCCAAAATAATTTACCTTTGATGCATACTCTGACTTATTAGTGTAAAAGCAAGTTTTAATATTTGAAAATGTATAATTCAAAAAAAGATTACAAATTTTATTCTATTAATTCACGAATCATCAATATAGTGTTTGATTTTCTACTTCATTTTTATTGAAATGACCCAAAGCTTAACATATAAATGTTAAAATCTATTTAAATAGAGGTATATACTTATCCTGAAAAGTGTGTCAAAGAATCTCAATACGTGCTCAAAATGTTATACCTGTGTATGTCTGCATTAAGACATGTTATGGGGGGGGGGGGTACATGTACTTATTTGCATATTTAAGTAGCATGATATTTTCCTTTATTAGAGCTCCGTGGAAGTTTCAATTACAGCTGCTGTAAGCCTGATGGTAAGACCAAGATTTCATTCAATATTGTACCAGACAAATCAGATTTTCACTATTCCCAAGTGCAAAAAGAAGTAACTATGTTTTAATAAGGTAATTCAGAGAATTAGCACACTGAAAGTTGATGTAAGTAAGATGTGACTTTTAAGGTGCTTGTTTCATAAAGGTAGATGACAGATTTATAAAAGATTTACCTAAGTTTTATTTCCCTAGTCTCCTAAATACAAGTACATAAAACAGACTTCGGTCATGGAATGTGGTTAAGATCGCTAGGGATGTAAACACTATTTTCAAAATAAGGTCAACATTCCAACCATTGGTCTGTCTGAAAGGATGGAGTGAAAACTGTTTAACAAAGTTCAGTCCTAGGGTAAGGGAAGACCACTCACATATTTAGCAAGTCCTATTCTCTCCCAAGTTCTGTGCTGGACACTTTGTAAATATCACCTCTTTCAAATTTCATCCTCATCACGTTATTTCAAGCTATTATTATTCCCATTTTAAAGATAAGGAAACTGAAGCTTGGCCTGAACTTCTGAACTTAACATGCCAGAATCTAAAATCTGTACATTTCATTCTGTAGTTTAAACCATACTCTACTCTCCAGTCTATGAGATGCTTAATTATTGCATCAGTGACTCAAATATGGTACATGAATAATTAAAGAAGCCTACAGGAGGGGAATGATATCCAAAAAATGAGAATACAGACAGCATCATGTTACACCTTGAACTTCTCCCAAGTACTCTAAACAATTATTACAATAAATGCAAGATAAATATTTATTGAATACTTAGACATATAAGAATATTGGTAAATGAAGAACTTGTGATAGTAATAAAACATAAAATTTGTGAGGACAAAGAAAAGAAAAGATGTTTACTTAAAAGAAGACAGATGTTATAAATAAAATATGGGCAAATACAGATGAAAAACCAGAATAGTGAAAAGTAAATGTTCTGTGAATTAGATTCCAAGCAAAGAAGTGTCCAAGTAAAATTTTATGAGCAAGAAAGAACAATTACATTAAAAAACAGATGTCAGAGATACTGAAATAATGAGATAATGACTTTTATATTGGCCTGAACCTTCCTAGCTTAGTGTGTGTCTAGCTTTTCATTCAAACTATGAAAGATTCGTAGGAACTTGAAGGATACTTAAATATGAATCAGAAACATTTAAACATGAAAGAATTCCACCACAGAAACGTTTACATGTAAGATAATTTTCTTAAAGATTGTTTAGGTTACACTTAATCATAACAGCTAACAAAGGTGTGAGCAATAGTGATAACAAAACATATCTTTTAGTTGAATAACATAAGAAAAAAGTACTTTCCACTGTGAAATCTGCATTTGATCAAATGGAACACTTCAGATGGGAGTTGATTCATTATTTAATTCAGCCATCAAGAAAGGTTGTGGAGTCATCATCAATTCAACTCTTAAAACAAAAAGATAAATCCTGATCCATCTTAAATGATGTCAGCTCTATGCCTCAAATTCTTTAGATAATTTCCTCGTCCTTTGATTCCGTTCTCTTTTTAGAGAAAACCATTTCTCTTAGGTTGATGTCAGAACTGAGGTGGAGAACCTTAAAATTAGAAGACCTTGAAATCCAAATCTGTTTCAGTACCTCATATCTTAATCAATAATTTGTGGCTCAACTCAGTATAACAAAACTTTTCTCTTTATTTCATCAGGTGTACTACTGGGCATTAGAAACTCTAAGAAGAATTTTAAAAAGTTCTGCTTCAAGACTCAACAACTGCAAAGCCACAATAGTAAATCACTGGCATTTTATGTATATGATCTGATTTAATTCTCTTAGAGTTGTTAAAATTATTTTCTATTTTTTACAAATGAGGATATAGGCAAAGAGAGAACAATTTTTTTTTTTGCCAAAATTCCAAATTTTTTGCCAAAAATCTCCCAGCTAGTGAGTATTAAATCCAGAATTGAACCTAAACCCATGGAATCTAAAGCCTATTTTTTTTTAATTTTTAATTTTTGTGGGCATACAGTAGGTGTATATATTCATGAGGCATATGAGATATTTTAAGACAGGAAAACAATGTGTAATAATCATATCAGGGTAAATGGGGTAACCATCAGTAAAGCCCATTTTCCAATATGTTTGGAAACTATTACTAAAAGTTGCACAATTTTCTCTCCTGACTACAGTTTGAAAATGCCAATACTGTTTCATTAATAACAAAACTTGCGGTAGTAACATCGAAGTAATTGCTGTTTATGCAATAGCCAAAACACAAAATACCCCGTACTTTCTCCCAAATCTCCTGATTAAAGGAAATTAATGAATATTCTACCATGAAAAGTAAATAAATGGATATTATTTTGTTATGAATCAACTTCAGTTCAGGGAGTTTTATAATAGTAAAACCCTTTTTTTGGCTAAATATGTATGGAGAAAAAATTATTACTCATTTTATAATAGACAAAGAAGCAATTTTTTTGTAGGCATACCTGCTTAGAGTCATGTATTTTCTCTTCAAAGTTTTGTCATAACCACATGTGCCCAGAAAAGAGTATAAAGTTTTTTTTTACCAATATCAAATAAATAAAAACAACATTAAATTAAATACATTGATAAATTTAAATGAAAATGGAAAATTCTTCACTTTGAATGACAGCATAATTCTTCACCTTGTTCACTTTCTCTCCCTCTCTTTTTTTAGCCACAAATACAACTTTATTTGTTGAAAAGCTTCCTGAAAAAGGTAGCACTGGGTGTATAGCCTGTGTTTGGCATTTTATCCTCTAAAATTTGCTTGTTTACTCCCAAGTCACTGGAAAAGCTATGGACCCCAGACATAAACAAAGATAAAAACCCACTCCCCACAAATTTTCCCCATTGTAAGAGTAAGGCAGAAGGTACCTTTCTGCAAGCAGGCATATCTAAAAAACCATCTAATTTAATTTTAAATGTAAAAACGCTTCTAAATTAACATATACATACTTAATTCTATGAATAAAGAACTATGGCCGGGCACAGTGGCTCATGCCTGTAGTCCCAGCACTGTGGTAGGCCAAGGCAGGCAGATCATGAGGTCAAGAGATCGAGACCATCCTGGCTAACATGGTGAAACCCCATCTCTACTAAAAATACAAAAAATTATCTGGGCATGGTGGCACACGCCTGTAGTCCCAGCTACTTGGGAGGCTGAGGCAAGAGAATCGCTTGAACCTGGGAGGTGGAGGTTGCGGTGAGCCAAGATCATGCCACTGCACTCCAGCCTGGGCGACAGAGTGAGATTCTGTCTCAAAAAAAAAAAAAAGAACTATAAGAGGCTGGGTGCAGTGGCTCATGCCTGTAATTCCCTTGGGAGGCTGAATCGGGCAGATCATTTGAGCTCAGGAGTTTGAGACTAGCTTGGGCCACATGGTGAGACCCAGTATCTACAAAAAATATAAAAATTAGCTAGTTGTGGTGGTGCATGCCTGAAGTCCCAGCTACTTGCAGGGCTGAGGTGGGAGGATCACTTGAGGCTGGGAGGTGGAAGCTGCAGTGAGCCGAGATCATGCCACTGCACCCCAGACTGGGCAACAGAGTGAGACCCTGTCTCAAAAAAAAAAATAATAACTATAAGATATAAAAGTTCACTCACTGTTTTTAAGTTAAAGGTAACCTCCATGACAAAACCAAGATGTTCCAAAAATCTTTTTCCTATTTTTTTTTTTTTTTAAATCAAGGGAATCCTTCCCCGCATTGAGAAGAAGCATCATGCCACAAGGTGAAAATGCCAGAAGGCTACATTTTCCTTTAAACTCTTAAAATGTGGTAATAAGGTACTTTAAAAATAATACATTTTTGATCTAAAATCTTGTATAGCATTATGTTATAGAATACAGAATACAAACATTTGTGTGTATGATGAATAACATTAGAAATGACATCATAATAATCAGATATACTCTATCTTCATTTTTGTTTGCATTATATTTTCCAGCTGCTGGTTTCAGAAAATTACTGCTGGAGTTCCTCTCTTCTTCACGTACAGCAGAGAGCAATTTGCAAAGTCATGCAAGGGTGAAAATGTGATTGAAATATAGGGATCGTTCTTAATGAAAGATGTTACTGCTTTGGAAATTATGGCTAAAACTATTTCAGAACTCACTTATATTCTTTTTTTTTTTTTTTTTTTTTTTTTTTTGAGATCTGAGTCTCTGCTGCTGTGTCACCCAGGCTGGAGTGTAGTGGGAAGCTGACCTCGCTCTCACTGCAAGCTCCTCGGGCCTCCCAGGTTCAGGCCATATTCTCCTGCCCCTCAGCCTGAGTAGCTGGGACTCAGGCTCAGCCACCACGCCCGCTAGTTTTTTTTTTGTATTTTTAGTAGAGACGGGTTTCACCATGTTAGCCAGGATGGTTGTCTCGATCTCCTGACCTCAGGATCCTACTACTGGCCTCCCAAAGTGCTGGGGAGCCAGGAGAGTTTGAGCCCGGCAACTCACTTATATTCTTAAGCCTTATGATATAATAGTCTCCATTTATAAATATACTATCAATTGTAAATTACTTGGCACCAAATGTAAAGACTTTTTTCTGCAGAGTTCTTTTCACTGTTACATATTTACATACATTTGTATTTGTGTGGTGGAGTATTTTGATCAGTTTTTGTTTTTCTTTAAATGATTAAATGTTAAGCTCTTTAAAATCAAGTGTAATTTTACTCATCAAAATGAAAATGTTACCCAAACCTTAGATCAAAAGGGGGCATCTTTTGATATTTTCTAAACTTCTAAATATGTATTGAGGTTCAACCTATGACTTAAAACATGACTAAACTGAAAATGATCACTCTTTGAAGTACTATTGTTTCTTGTTTCTAAGCTTTAATATTGTGCCCAATTTAAATTTGGATGTAGCTTAAAAATCCTTTGTTCAAAGAAGCAAGTAGAATTGACTAATTTTACATGAAGATGAAAGAAAAAAATGATGGAAACTTCAAGCCGTGGTAGCACTTTGGTTTTTATAGTTTATGTAACAAAAATCTAAAAAGTATTTTTAAAATAATAATCTATATTTAAATGCTCTTATAATAACCAGAACACACAAAAACATTTTTTGCAAGCTAACTAATGTTCAGGAAAAAAAGAAAAATGTGTATTTCTAACAGTAGTAAAGATGGTTGAATTTTAAATATTCTCTCCTACCTGGGCCATCCCAGTCATCTGTCTCAACTCCAGATTGCCCCGGTTTCTCTGACTGTGTGTCCCCATCTGATTCTGCTGTCTCCTGGATTCCTTCATCATCACCTGGAAAACACCGACACAAGGAGAGAAAGAAAATGAGCAAAGCCCTCTCTTTCACATTCACATCCTCATTAAGGGCTGTCCTTATCATATATCTAATTACAGGTTTGCTATACATATTGTCATTATACTAATAAACGTTCACGATTATTTTGATATCTATTGTGGCTTCACAATAAAGACAATCAGTATTTGTTATCAATAAATGAATGAAGTTAAGTACTATAAGCAATAAAAAATATTTCCATGTAAAATTTCCTTTGGAGTTCTTAATATATATAAGAAGAAAATGAAATTGCAGTTTATATTTTTTCTAATACTTTTGATATAGAAAAACTTAACTCATTTATTTCCAAATTGTAACTTTTCTAAAGATAAGATGCAGATAAATAAAGATCATAGAATAAGACATATCTATGGTTTTGGTTGAGTTTAGATTACTTTGAAGAACATTTTTATTTTTCCCCAGCTTTATGCTTGCTAAGACTGGGTCTTATTTGTTTTAAAAATATAGTATAAAAGGCCATAATTAAATGATTAGCCAGTGACTCAACTCCTCACAATAAAGGAAACTATAAAGCTATACTTTTGCTTGAATAAATAGGCTAGTTTCTATAATTGTATGCCATCATTTTCACATTAAAAAGGCAGTAACATTCTGAGCAAAAATAAAGTTATGGCAAAGGAGAAACCTTAAGGATACAACCATATTTTAAAAGTAAAAAGTCTAATTAATGAGTACCTTCATTTTAAGTGATAATGTAGCAAAGTATGTGCTGCTTTTAAGGAAAAGTAATCCACTTTAACACAATGTATACTTTAAAATATTAACTAATATGTTGTCATAAATGGTAATAAAATAAAAACAAAATAACAAGAAAATATGAAGACAGAAAAAAATAAATATTAAAATCACAGCAACTATGCCTTGAATTTAATAATGCCAAGTTTTTTGTTTTTGTTTTTGTTTTTTTGTTTGCTTGTTTTTGAGAAGGAGTCGCACTCGCTGTCACCAGGCTTGCATGCAGTGATACAATTTCAGCTCACTGCAACCTCCACCTCCCAGGTTCAAGCGATTCTCCTGCCTCAGCCTCCCAAGTAGCTGGGATTACAGGTGCCCGCCACCACACCTGGCTAATTTTTGTATTTTTAGTAGAGACAGGGTTTCACCATGTTGGCCAAGCTGATCTTGAACTCCTGACCTCAAGTGATCCACCTGCCTCAGCCTCTCAAAGTGCTGGGATTACAGGTGTGATCCACCGCACCCAGTGAATAATGCCAAGATTTTTAAATTAAATTGCTTGCCTATCTGGCTTTCTCTGAAGTATCCAATAACTATTTTCCATATAGGTGCCCAACTCTGTAATACTACTTAAATCTTCGTATGATTATACAAAAAAAAAAAAAATACATTGACCTAAAAACTTTCAAAGTAACTTAGAAAATACAGAATTTTCAGGAAATCATGATTATGATAAATGACACAATGTGACGTTAATATGAGTTTTGAAGTTAAAATTCTATAGATTTTATTTTCATTTCTATGTGTAGTTTCATAAAATAAATTTAAAAACTGGAATAAAGGTAAGGAGAAGGAATGTAGAAACCCAGGGTCAGCTCTGTTGAACTCCGTTTACTTAACAGAGTGCATGGATTCTGGTGGATATTAAAGAATAAAATACATAAACCACACCACTGAATCTCATGTCTGAAATTGAAAGATTTTTGAAAATTGATTTATCTTTTCCTTTCAGAACTATCAGAATGAATACCAATGAAATTCCCTCCATAATATATTTATTGAGCATCTACTATGTTTAAGAAACTGTGGTAGGAGCAGTATAATATTTACAGAAAAAGACAGTCCCTTTTTGAAAATATAAACACAATTAAGGAGAGTAAGTTGACAAATGAAAATGCAAGGTAAGGTCCAAGTTTTTAAAACAATTATTTTAAAACGTTTTTAAAACAAATAAGATCAAGTCTTAGCAAGCATAAAGGCACAAAGGCTCAGGAACAAAAAAGGGTTTATCATCTGTGCCCCTTTTTGCAGGTTACATAGATGCTAGCCCTGAACTAACCAAGTTCCCTTCTGCCTGACTGTACCTGCTCTGGCCCTTCTCTACCGAGACTCCTCCTGCTTCTCTCAATCCAGAAACTATGGGATGAAAGCTTCTCGCAATCCAGGAACCATGGGATGAAAGCCTGGTGAGCAGAAGGTTTATGGTATCCATTTGGATTGGTCAGATCCCAGGCCTTATCAGTAGTCTTTGAATATCACCCCTGCATACATGTAAGTAGTGAACTAATGTCATGTAATTAGCAGACTGGCATAACTAGAATCACAATCTTAGTCTTGGTGGAGAACCCTAATGTCTCCTGGACATTCTCTGCTTGCCCCTTCTTGCTGGCCCCAATCCACTCTCTTCCTTCTAGGCCCTGCTTTGTGACCCAGGGATCCTGAACTCTACTATAGACTCCAACACTGGAGCTCCCTTGGCCTCTGATTTCTGAGTTCAGCCACCAGAGGCACTGACAGCATAGCAGAGGATCAGAGGTAGGAGGGGAGAAAGGTCAGGTATTCATCCCTTATTCCCTTCCTTCTTGATGGTCTTCAGTTGCCAGCAGTGACTGTATCGCAGAATTAGAGCTCCTGTTCTATGGTGCCCTCCTGCTCCTGCATCAGCATCTTCTCTCGTGTCTTTTGAGACCAGAAGTGCTAAGCTTCTGACTACGGTGAACACTTAGATGCTTCCCAATCCTGGTTTGTTTCCCTAGTCCCGCCCACACCTTGTATACTATCCCTTCACCAAAATCCCTTTAGTTAAACCCAGTGACCACATCATCAGTTTCCTGATGGACTCTTACTAATACACTCCATTTCCTCCCAACTTCTTATGCTACTTTAATGATCTGGGGCCAGTCACCATGTATGCAATATTTTGAGTGACACTTTCTTTAAATTGACTCACTTTTTAATAACTTATTTCATAAATTTAAAAAATATATATTTTAAAAACAAACAACATATATGAAAATCAAAAAGTTTATCATTACTACAAAGGGAAAATCAGTATCACATGCCAAAAATAGAAAGTAATCACAAAAATAGATTTAACAAAAATACGGATAATACTATTAAATGCTAGCTACCATGTCTATTTAGACTCTGAGTTTCTATCTCATTGCTTTGTATTAGAAAGAGTAGCAAGTACTAGAGGAGTATTTAAGTGATAAATGGTAATATGAAATTGAGACATTCTCACTGATATACAAAGAATATAAGAAACTTAACTTTTTTACCATTGATTCAAGGCTATTTAATAAAATATCAGTGTACCATCTTAATCTTCTTGAGTGCCACTAGGGATACCTGACCCAATTTGGGGAAATGTTGACCTTTCCAACACTTAATTTTTCATGGAGGCTAGAATCCACGCAATTATTTACCACTTAGATGAGTGACCTTTTGATTACATTTCCACAGACTGAATGGAGTTTCACTCTGGGAGCTAATTCAGGGATGTATACAAAAGGAGTCGTTCTCCCCAATGACAAAGAATAGAGAATATACCCTACAGTTTTTAAATAGCATCCACCCCTTCCAAGCACTTTTCTCATTCCTTATGAGTCTTGAAACAGGAATTTGAGCACCAGAGGGGACTTTGGAAATCATGTAGCCCAAATTAGATCAACTTACTATTCAGGAAATTGATGCACAGATAGGGTCAATACCTTATCCATGGACTTACAGCTACCGTATTAGTTTCTGCATAAGGAACTTCCCCAAATCTCATGTTCCAGCAATAAGTGCTTCCCACACATCACAGGGGTGGCATACTGAAGCAGTTTTATGTAAATCTCCTTTCCCCAACAAGCAGGATAGTAGGGCTATGGCATCATAAAGGTCACCAAGAACAGCAGTTTGTACAAGTTTAGAAATTAAATTTGAGTCTCCTAATTGTTAGTCTGGCATTCTTTCCAAAACATCCTTTCTCTTTACATCTCTCCTCCAGTTGAGAACCGTGAACACCTGAATAATAATCCCAGAGCAACCCATTAACAAGCAACCATGAAGCCACACTGTTAAAAATTATATAGCCAAGAGCCCAGATCACAGAGAATAAAATCTAAGCAGAACCACTTAGAGAAGTTATTTTATATTCCGGTATTAACTGTATTGTCCTTAGATTCACACAAAGGAGTAAGCCTTCCTGCATCTTACTTTTACATTTTAGTCATTGGAAACCTATGGTGCCATGCAAAATTCAACCAATCATGAACATTACTCACACATACTTTTGAAAATACAATGAGAAATATGAAAAAGGAAAAAAAAACAGTATTTTCTGTTGAGGACTATATAATCTAGTTGGGGAAATAGGCAATATGCATGAGAGCAGTAGCCACTGATAAAAACCTACAATTAAGATAGTTCATGAATAATTCCAAGTGGTAAGACATAAAGTATAGAAATTCAGAGATCAGAAGCGTAGAAAGAGACTGACCATGAAGAAGTCATATAATGAATTCTGGAGTTCCACCCTCATGTTGACTGCAATGAGATGCACTGGAGGTGTTTCAGTGGGGGGACTGATATGACCCTGTGATACAAATACAGTAACCAACCTATATTGACTAAGTTCCTATGAGCGCACCTTGTCAGACTTTGGGTCTTTTGAGTTCTCCCTTACACATCCGTAACAACACTAATATCTCAAACATTCTCTCTCCCAATTTTTGTGAGACTATGGGTAAGTCTACCCCAAAATACTTTATTAGGCAAATTACATGTTTTTGGAAGAAAAAACAATGAGAAAAAATAGAAAGGAGTATGTCTGGAAGAATACATTGCTGATTTAATCAGAGTTATC
This sequence comes from Papio anubis, assembly GCF_008728515.1. Taxonomy (NCBI): domain Eukaryota; kingdom Metazoa; phylum Chordata; class Mammalia; order Primates; family Cercopithecidae; genus Papio; species Papio anubis. Next base: position 100,792,701 of record NC_044983.1, on the reverse strand, counting down.
ACAAAAATTAGAACTTAAAGAAAATGATCCAGTTGAACTGATAAACGTTTACCTCTGTTACACAGAAGTGATACAAAGTGTTCTTTATTCATTAAAACACAGCTTTTTGAGGGCCAGGCACTGTGCTGGGCACTGAGAATATAAAACAAAGGACTTCTCTCATACATCACATATAGACCAGTGTAGGATATAGACAGATCAATAGGGAATTGCAAGCCGGTGTGATAAGTACTTTGAGGGGAGAAGTTCATGATGGGACAGGAGCACACAAGCTTGACAACAAACCCAGACTTGATGCTACAGAAGTTTCTTGGAGGAAGAAACCAATAAATATCTGAAAATTTGAAGATGTGAAATTGAATTTTGTAGGTTTAATATCCTGAGGCTACATGACTAGAAACAACTTTTTTTTTTCTTTTTTTTTTGCGGGGGGAGACAGAGTCTCACTCTGCCACCCAGGCTGGAGTGCAGTGGCACAATCTCGGCTCACTGCAACCTCCGCTCTCTGGGTTCAAGTGATTGTCCTGCCTCAGCCTCCTGAGTAGCTGGGATTACAGGTGCACACCACCATGCCCATCTAATTTTTGTATTTTTAGAGACGGGGTTTCTCTATGTTAGCCAGGCTGGTCACAAACTCCTGACCTCTGGTGATCCACTTGCCTGGGCCTCTCAAAGTGTTGGGATTACAGGTGTGAGCCACCACTCGCAGCCAGAAACAATTTTTAAGATTAAAAATGGTAGCTACCTTCCCAAAGAATTCCATAGGAAAAAGATTATGGTAATTAAGTTATTGTGCAGGAAACATGGCAGCTTGAAGTTGGTGAAACCAGATAGTTCAATGATGTAAGAGTATAATCCAGAAGACGTTTTAAGATACTAAAGAAATAGTTTGAAAAATACTTCAACTGCCTAATGGCTGACTGAGTGAAGTACTTTCCTTCATGCATATATTCCAAATTTACCCCTGATCATTATCATCCAATATCTGATAGAAAAAGAAAATGGCAAGATGAAAATATTGTAATTCAACCTATTAAGGGGTTGACTGAACTAGTAGTTTCATATGATTAAAAAACTTTCATTAAATGTCACTTATCTGCCAGATCAGAACTGTAGAGCTTAGATTTCAACTTGGTAGTAATACTCAATAATGATAACCTAGATTCATTGGATGATTTCCTCTAATTTGTTTCATGCATTACAAATAATTAGATATTGAAAATAAGTATTGCAGAGTATTTAAAGAAGCACTACAAAAGTAGTTAAGTATACACATTTAACAGCTCAAAATAAATTACAGTTTGTACCTCTTTTAAGCTACTTATAAAACTAGGTAAGGTGTATGCAATATATATCACATTAATAAAAAAATTTGGAGAGGAAAGAATAATTTAAACTTTCTAATTATTTAATCATATTTTTTAAAGGAAGAATGCAAATAAAAAAAGAAAGATGACTAAAACAAAAGAATCTCATATGAAATGATAAATTTGGATGTGGAAAACAGAATGGATCAGAATTTAATTTATATTCATTTCAATACCTGCTATATGCAAAATACTGAAATCATAAAGATGAATAAGGTATAGATCATGTCATCAAGATCAGATTCTATATTAAATCTAAACATGGCTATCATCTCTCAAGCACTACTCAGCACTAGGTATATCGCTAAATACTTTATAAACACCACATCAACAGCTCTGCCATGTATTCATATTCCTATAGTTCAGAAAAATAAACCAAGAGGGAGAGATGTGGAAAGATGCCCAGGCATACTGCTAGTAAGTGGCAGAACCAGGATTTGATGCCAAGTTAGTCTGACTCCAAAGACCATGCCCCTAACTTATTAGGACATTACCGTCAAAGTCGACTACAGGGCAAGCAACAGAGATTGCAGGATGTGATCTGACAGCTGCTTTCTCCTTATCATGTTTAAGCCCCATTTCTTCATTGTGCTTGCATAATTTTTTTTTTTTTTTTTTGAGACTGAGTTTCGCTCTTGTTGCCCAGGCTGGAGTGCAATGGCTCAATCTCGGCTCACCGCAACCTCCGTCTCACGGGTTCAAGTGATTCTCCTGCCTCAGCCTTCCCAAGTAGCTGGGACCACAGGCATGCACCAATATGCCCGCTCAATTTTGTATTTTTAGTAGAGATGGGATTTCTCCATGTTGCTCAGGCTGGTCTTGAACTCCCAACCTCAGGTGACCCACCTGCTTCGGCCTCCCAAAGTGCTGGGATTACAGGCGTGAGCCACCGTGCCCAGCCGCTTGCATATTAAAATAAAATGTTTTACCGATTTGATTTTATAAGCATTATTTTTTCCCTACGGTTTACTATTTTACTTGGCACTTAGTAAAATCAACTACATACAAATGTTAATCAATTGCCATTGCTCATTGACCAGTTAAAAAATTAGATTTTAGTTTCATTCTTTTTACCATAACTTACGGCAATATCATTACATTTGCTAATTAATTGCTTTCAGCACATTCTTTCTATTTAATAAATAAAATGTCAAAATTTTCCAACTTTTAGATTCTTCATCTTCTAACTTTATGTCAGAAAACTAGTTCTTATTTTTATGGTAATGTTTTGACATAATTCATTTTTTAATGCTTTTTACTAATGAAAAATAACTGATTAAAAATAATTTAATCAAATATGAAATCGCTGAATTACTTTTTAAGAAACTATTTTTTTCTCACAAGAGAGACTTGCTTCTTTCCTTCCAATATATTTATTCTCATGAAAAAGTTATAAATATAACTTTATTTTGATATTAACCCAAGCTTCTTCCTGATTTAAATGAAATTGACTTTATTGATAAACTTTTTTTTTTTTTACTTCTATCCATTTTTTATTCTATGTTTGAAATCAGTACTCTAGAGTAGCTTAGGAAAACTGGAATGAATAATTAATAGCAAGATAATAAGGACAAGCTTGTTAAGATATTGCTTCACGAGCTGTGTTGGTAGGAAGAGGAAAGGAAGACAGAAAAAAAAGATGCCAAGAAGAGAATTACAGAAAGAGCTAGGAACTCATTTGACATCCATTCATTTACTTTCTAGATTTTTTATTCATATACTTTTAAATAGAAATTTCAGTGCATTTTCAGCAAAGCACAAACATATTTAATGGGATAACCACTATATACATCCAGCGACCAATTCATAAAATGATGAAATGGAATAAATGTCAAGCAGTAACAAAATCTATAATATTTCTAAAATTATGGCTATGGAGTTAATGGTTTTCCGTCACAAGATTAAACTCTTTTGTTACTCTTTTAAAAGATATCATACGTATTTTGTGGGCCTTTCCATTTTTCTTAGTCTAGGTTTCAGAATCAATGAGAGCCCTATAGGAGGAAATTGAAGGTGTTATTGAGCAATATAATGCATAGCATAAATGGCTCGGGGAAATGCACTTGAATATAGTCTTTGAAACACATGAAACAGGATCTTTAAATACCATATTAGGTATTGTTGGTAAGGTGGTAAAAGCATTGGCTCCACTCGCCAGGCAAAAATAATTTAAAAACCGCAAACAAACACCTTTTCACTGAAAGTTAAATACTTCTGTAGAAATTAAAGATTTGCCACATTCTGAGACAGTCACTTTTTCAGCACAGAATAGCAGCAGTGTTTGAAAGCAGTCATGCAAGCAAACAGCCCTTCTCAACCTTGCTCTTTTAATCCATGTAGTTCCTATCAATATTAACCTCTTATAGAAATTCTTGTACAATATAACTATTGAACTTTCTTGACTAGGAGTGTTACTGTAGCTGTTAGTCATCCCTATAATGTATTTTGCAATCAGCTAAATCATCAAAGTATTTTTTAACAATGAACAGTTCAGAAGTGACAGATCTACTTTCTTGTTCACAACTGCTTATCAGAGAATAGATATCACATATGTTTTCCAGGTGCTTCCTATAGTTAGGATACCTTCACAGAAGAAGCTCATGAAAGATAAGGTCATAAAAGAGATGAAAAATGTGTGAGCTTCATACACTTATGGTTTTATCATCAGACAAGATAGCTTTGGTTAAAGGACTGTAACAGTCAAAAACAGAAAACTGCAGCTCATACTGAAGGGCGAGGACATTAAAGTTTAAGATTCAGTTTATGTTTGCTTTGCCTAATAGCCTCACAATATTGTCTAGCTTAAAACAATTGTTTGGTTATAGATTATCCAAACAGAAATGTCATGTTAAATTAATTCTATGTTACCAAAGTATAGACACGATTCTAATCTCCAGGAACAAAAATAAAAACATGCAGCTGTCCCCTTTATGGCAATACCAAAAAAAAAAAAAAAAAAAAAAAAGCATTTCAACTGTTTGAAAAGAACAGATCCATTATGTCCATTATGTTTGTGGATTCCCATCCTGTTTTCTAACTCAGATCTCCCTTTGACTTACTACTTACATATAATAAAATGTAGAGTTTTGCTATCTTCTGGGTAGTTATATTCAGTATACAATTATTTTTTAAAAAGCATGTGACTTTTTTGTAACCTATTTGGGGCTTTCCTATCTGACAAAATATTATTTTGACAGTAGTTTCAGATTCCTTAATATGAAAGATTAAGCAGATCAAAAGACTAGAACCCACATTTATTTGGCTATACATTTGAGGAATGTAGATGAGGAAACAATTCTGAAACAGTTGATAACAGTGGTCCAGGGCTAATACTGTCATGCTGAGAAGAAACTCAATTTCTTCTTTTTTTTTTTTTTGTACAGAGTCTCGCTCTGCCTCCCAGGCTGGAGTGCAGTGGCGCGATCTCAGCTCACTGCAAGCTCCGCCTCCCAGGTTCACGCCATTCTCCTGCCTCAGCCTCCAAAGTAGCTGGAACTACAGGTGCCCGCCACCACATCCGGCTAATTTTTTGTATTTTTAGTAGAGATGGGGTTTCACCATGTTAGCCAGGATGGTCTCGATCTCTGGACCTCGTGATCCACCCGCCTCGGCCTCCCAAAGTGCTGGGATTACAGGCGCGAGCCACCACGCCCAGCCTCAATTTCTATAGTTAATGCATGACTACTGTCATTTGTAGTGTATCATCATAGCTAGTAATGGGAAAATATTTAAAATACTAATGTTTATGTTTACCGACATCATGTAAAAGTCACAATTGAAGTATTGATAACTGAGGAAGAAAGAACAGTGAATTATTGAACACAGTACTGAATATTGATCCCTGCTATCAATATTATCCTCCATATGAAAAGAGTTTTACTCAAAGTTTAAGTTCATTGAAGATTTGATGCATAAGGGAAATTTCCACATGAGATAAAAAAAGGCAAGTTTTAATCAGTATTGTGTTTTGATAATTTCATTCCTCATTATTTCTCTCAACGAGCACATGAAAGGGTGAGATACATAAGCAAGTGTGGGAAAACAAGGCATTCTATTTTTTTTTTTTCTTTTGAGTCAGAGTCTTGCCAAAGCTGGAGTGCAGCAATGCAATCAGTTCACTGTAACCTTGGACTCTTGGGCTCAAGCAATCCTCCTGCCTCAGCCTCAGGTAGCTAGAACAATAGGCCCAAGCCACCATGCCCACCTAATTATGTTTATGTTTTGTAGATATGAGTATCTCACTATGTTGTCCAGGCTGGTCTCAAACTCCTGGCCTCAAGTGATCCTCCTGCTGCAGCCTCCCAAAGTGCTGGGATTACAGGCATGAGCTACTGCACCCACTCCAACATTCTATTTTAAACAATGTTTCTAAAATTTATATTTCAAAGTTTATATTTAAATATTTTTTCTTATTATCCCTTCCTCTACCTTCCCTTCAAAAAGTCTCACTCTAACTAATGTCATTCCCATCAGAAGAAGATTCTAAATACCTACGGCATTTCTTGTTCCAAGAAGAGACACAGTAACACCTTATGGTCTCTAAATGAGGATATTCTGTACTATAACCCAATCATAATTATGTTGTTCTGCCAGTAAAAAACCACTATCTCTTCTGTTTGTCTGCCTGTGTGTTTATTTGAGAATATTATTCGTAAGCAAACACTCATTATCAAAGTGTTCCATTGTATTGTGAAATAGGACTTTAAGTCACACACTCAAAATGCAAAGGCTGGAGAAGTAGCCAATAGAGAATGCATATTCTAGGCCTAACAAAGGCATCGTTCCTTATCTGAATGCCCTTTATATAACACTAGTTCAAATACTCTAATGACGAATGACTCTCAGAACTCACAAATAAGGGCTAACATTTCTTTCTCCTAACAAATCCTGGTTTTTCCTCCCGCTTCATCACTGGAATTATCTTCCTCTTTCATTTTCTCTCTCTACTATGGCTTATGGAAAGCTCAGATTTGCAATTTCATATTTCAGCTTTCAGAATATTTATCTTCCTCTTTATGCTTCATCTCTACTATTTCCTGTCCTTAGCCTTATGATCATTGTCCTTCCTGGTCTCTCCGGTCCAACTCACACCCATCTCTATTGCTCTCCTTGCATGCTCACCATGCTGGTGTCGCTCACATGCTGTTCCCTCTACCTGAAACCCTATGACTTCTTTTTGCCTAGTTAATGCCTCCCCAACTTTATTCCATCTTAAGTGTCACATTCTTTTTTTTTTTTTTTTGAGACAGGGTCTTGCTCTATCACCTAGTCTGGACAGTGTTATGGTACTATCACGGCTCACTGTGGCCTCAAACTCCCAGGCCCAAGCAACTCTTCTACCTCAGCCTCCCAAGTAGCTGGGACCACAGGTATGTACCACCATGCCCCACCAGGTTTTCTATTTTTTATTCTTTATAGAGATGAGGTCTCCCTATGTTGACAACCTGGTGTCAAACTCCTGGGCTCAAGCAATCCTCCCACCTTGGCCTCCCAAAGTGCTGCAATTACAGGTGTGAGCCACCATGCCTGGCCAAGTGTCACATTCTTACATTTTCTCTGACCTTCTTCACTAGATCAAACCACCCTGCACCATTTGCATGATTATTTTATTAATGTCTGCCTCCTCACTATAAGGTAAATTCTACGATATCCAGGACCTTGCCTGTGTTTACTTACCACTGTATCCACAGCATGTCTCATATGTCTGACATAGCAGGTGTTCAATAAATACTTACTGGATAAGCTAACACAGGAATGTTGAATGCACTGACTGCCATTATGCTTTCATTCATTAATTATTCTAATAACCAAGCAAAGCAAATAAAAGCTATCCATTTTACATAAACTGAAAACCCTCCATAGTAACATAATTTAGAGTTGGGCATATGACCACCTGACAACAAAACAGAGGCTTCTCTTTTAGCGTGGACCATACCATAAAAATAAGTTGTGGGCCAGGTGTGGTGGTTCATGCCTGTAATCCCAGCACTTTGGGAAGCCCAGGTGGGCAGGTCACCCGAGGGCAGGAGTTTGACTAACATGATGAAACCCAGTATCTACTAAAAATACAAAAAAAAAAAAAAAAATTATACAGGCATGATGGCGGGCACCTGTAGTCCCAGTCACTCAGGAGGCTGAGGCAGGAGAATCGCTTGAACTGGGGAGACAGAGGTTGCACGGAGCCGAGATTGCACCATTGCACTCCAGCCTGAGTGACATTGCGAGACTCCATCTCAAAAAAAAGAAAAAAAAGTTGTGGACAACGGGATGCAAGGCAGAGAGTCCTGTGGCCACTTCTGGGAACCTATTGTTACAGCTGCACCTAATCCTAACAGAGTTTCCACATCTCTGGGAAAAAAAAGAATATTCTAGGTCCCATCAGTCTCCTTCTAACTCAGATGCACATCTAGCTTCCACACCAGAGATAGTCCCAAATTAGTTATCACAAGATGCATTCAGACTATTTTTACTACAAGGTCTTCCAACAGCGTCTCCTCCCTTAGTGCCAGCAACAGGTTCTTGGCTGCTGGTGATAACACCAGAAAAACATAGATAGTACCCACAGCATTTTCCAGAGTTTCAGAAATGTAGACATTCTTTCCCTCTCTCTTCATTTTTTAGCATAGCACTTTCAAAATCAGGCTTTTCATGAGTATCTGTGGTCTCTTTAGGCAAAGGATAACTACCCTGTAATGATAATAGATTTGGAATTCAGGTATCTAATATAAATACAAACTCTTTTTGTGCATCTGTTTGGTTTTCCAACAAATTAGGAAGTTGAAAACAAACTTAACATTCTTGATCCTGGTTGTCTCCTTTGAAGATCACTAATACTTACAGGTACTAAAATGGGTTGATTCAGGCTTGGTGGAAACCAAAGCTTATACAATTCAGGGGGCCTCCTCAAGAAAAAGAATTCAAAGTCCCACTTACAAAATTAGGTGCAGGGCCTTGGGAGGAATCTGTCCAAATGAGGAGTTCTGAAGTTTAAGCTTCATTAACCTCATAGTAACCACAGTAAAGGTCAGAACTATCTTTCTCAGATAAACGGTACTGCCCCAGTGCTCAGGTGTTCCGAAACCCCTGTCAAACAAGCCTCAGAATTTTGAAGCAACACTTAATATTTATTTGAATTATCTGAGTTTCAGAATTGTCCCACACTGTTTTGAACTGTCCTAGGTTCATCATTTGATAGAAAAATAATTAAAGAATTGTGAAATAAACTAAAAAGGAGAATGAATAGATCTAATATATTTGACAACGTTAGGTGTGAAAATAAGATGCATACTACATACTTTTTCAAAATGCATTCCTTTTATTAGTAATTTGATATTTTTAGGGGCATCTTAAAAGTCACCCAACACAACTGCCAATATTGTAGAGAAAACACATCTGAATTGGGTTTTCCTTAGCATATAAGCTACTTTTCCTGTCCATTTTTTTTTGTATCATTTTGCATTTTTGTAGAATTGTTTCCCATTAAAGATTATTGTATTTTGGTATTCCCTTTAGGAGTCAGCCACCAATACAGAATATAGGAGTACAGAATGCACAGATTAAATGAGACAGATGCGTGCTGGTGAATGGTTTCCACATTAGAATGATGCACATTACCATAAGGAAGCTTGGGAGTGAATGCATTGCTTCCTTAATCAGCCCAAGTTTAACACTATTCTACATATATATATTTATATATATTTCCTTGTCTATCTTGTGCACATGTTTTCTTTCCTTTCTTAGATCACTGTATCCTTAAGAAATGAGAAAATTATTTATGTAGTCATCTTTCTGCCTCTATACATGCAGGATCACATATGGTCACACATACATATCCATGCTTACAAGAAACAGGTAACATAGGTTCTCAGTATTGGTTAACTTGCCTGGGCCATAATTTGCATCGAAAAAAATTACAATTTACCTAAGACCTAAAATATGCCGTCTTGAGCTAATCATATCGCAACAATAGAAATTATATCAAATCGCATTGTTAAATACGTAGAAAGCAAAGTGTGTTATATATCTGTATGACAGATTTCCAGCTTGGTAAATTTATATCATTAAAAATAATCCTTAAAGAGACCTTCCTTTCTGTCAGAAAAATATAATCACAGCCTACTGTCTGTGCAATTCCACTTTCCATCTCTGCTATGTGCTAAGACTTGTTAAGATACAGCCACTGTCAAGTTTCAGAACAGTTCCTTGTCTAATCTTTCTACTTCTCCAGATCTTTGATATAGAACCTGTTAGAATGCATTGCTTACTTTTCCAGTTCCTATGTTTATCTCACTTCCACTCTTACCATCTGTTGTACTGCATTTCCTTCAGAAAAGTGAAAAGTTTTCACAGTGCCCAGAGCTTTCCCTGCAAACAATGCCCTTTTCCCCTCTTCCTTCCTTCCTTTCTTCGTTTTTTATTTAGTCTTATTTTGTGTTGAGGTCAAACTATTTTAAAGAGTTCACTTTGCAAACATTTCTACAAGGCTGAAGTTCTTATCCAAATAGTTTTGATGGATTTGTAAACATTCCTGCCATTTATTACTGGCTTCTGCCCAAATACACACATTTTGGTGTGTCCTCACTCTTTTAAACTACCTGAAAGCAACATCATAAGAAACAGGCAGTGAGAACCTGTAGCTTATTGCATTTCTTTAAAACAAGGCAATATAATTTTCAGTTAGTATAATGAGACTAACGTGCTTTCAATATAGCCCCTTACATTATATCAAAATCCCAACTCCACTTATTGCAAAATGGTTTATATTGACAGAGTCTTTCAAGAAGTACCAAAAGATAGAAATATTTTAAGAACATCCCTAATTCACTTAGGTTAGCCTTTTTCTTTATTTGGTTTTGTAAACACCCTTATTTTTGACTGACACATCATGTACAATTAGTGTTTAATAGAAAATGCCCAGTAAAAATACCTTGAAAAAGTGAGCTTTATACTTCATATATCCAACCTTCTTCAGATGTTTTCCTCTCCCTCCTTCTACAAGAGTTATATAACAGTGGACATCAGGAAGCAAAATTAGTTCTCTATTTTTATTAAGCACCAGTAATGCAAGTTCTCATTCTGTGTTAGTCTTTAGCAGTTTTGTTGACTTTGGCCAAGTTGCTGAGCCTCTGGAAGTCACAGGTGAAAACAGCATCTACCGTGTAGGACAGTAAGTTGATTAGAGATGATACATATACAGGAAGATGTCTGACTTTCAGGAGCAGTCAGCAAATGAACGTTGTTATTACCATTATTAAAATTATTATAATTGGCACATAGCCCTAATGCCAATCTCTGGACTCTCACTGAATGACAAAAAAAGAAGCTGAAACAGCAATCTGCATCCTTTATCAGTATTTACTTTATTGGTGCAACACATTCAGTTATTTTTACTTGACCTTTTAAGAACAACAAAAAAGTGGCTGAGTTTATTACTATAATTAAATTCATCGCACCACAGCTTTCTACATTTCCCATTACACAGTCTATGTTTAGGCCTACCAGAGGTAAAGATATCCCATCAGGTAATAGATGGACAAATGCTTTAATATTGCCTGTTGCTTCTCAAATGATAACAAAAGCATTGTGAGAAATTTTACCTACTAATAAGAAAATCTACATTTATGTGAGAAGATTAAGAGCTTTTTATCAAGTTTAATACGCCTCAAAAATACCTTTAGCAGACTGCACAGTTGAGATCTGTTGGTCAGCTCACAGAAAGAACAATGAATTTAGTTTGTCATATGCTAAACAGTAGTACATATTATCATATGTTACTCACATAAATGACCGTGGGTCATTTCAAACATTGTATAAAAATTAATCACTTTAATTTGGTTGCAATTATGATGATATATCTGAAATGAGAGATGAGGTAAGTAGACAAAGCTTTATCTGACCCTTATACAGAACACTGAGTCATGAAGCAAATTTTTATACCTTCAGATTCCATCAAAACCAAGAAAGTGTTTACTCTTATAAGAACAGAGTTCCTTCACATGCTCTCCCATTTTTCCAACAATTGTGGTTTTTTAAAAAATCAGTCTCATTCCAAGCAAAAACTATGTTTTGGGACTTTTAAGATGGCTGTAAAAGAGTGATACCACAATGTCATAAGGTATAAATTTTTTCAATCTCATGAGATAAAAGCACTTATAGGACACAAATTTTTTTTTTTTTTTTTTTTTTTTTTGAGATGGAGTCTCACTCTGTCACCCAGGCTGGAGTGCAATGGCGCGATCTCGGCTCACGGCAACCTCCACTTCCCGTGTTCAAGCGATTCTCCTGCCTCAACTTCCCGAGTAGCTGGGACTATAGGCACACACCACTGCGTCCAGCTAATTTTTGCGTTTTTAGAGACGGGGTTTCACCATGTTGGCCAGGCTGGTCTTGAATTCCTGACCTCGTGATCTGCTAGCCTTGGCCTCCCAAAGTGCTGGAATTACAGGGTGAGCCACTACCCGGCCTATAGGACACTATTAACCTCTATGTTTACATTCTAAAAAGTATTACTTCTCATTTTGCATTGCTAGATGATTTACCTAAGAAAAAGTTAATGATTTTAAAATAAATTTCAGGAAAAAGAAGTACTGAATCCAGGAAAACAGAGGCTCTGCCAAGGAACAATAATGTCATGTGGAGGGAGGGGGAGGTGGCGGAGAAGGGAAGGGAGGTTCCTGCCAAGCAAAGCTGGGGGCTGTTCAATCAGCCCTATCAGTGCTCCATCAGTGTCTCCACTCCAGCCAAATCCAGAGAAAACAAGGAGTCAAAGATTCAGGTCAATAAGCTTATAGGCGATTTGCACAAACAGTTCCTCCAGCAAGGTAAAAAACAAAGTCATATTGGCTTTTCTTTTTTATTCTTTCTCTTTGAACTCCCTGGTCCAAACACACCCTGGAAATGTCAATGTTATATGCAAGAATTTAAAGAGCTGAGCTTCTTAATCCCGTTAAGAAAAAAGGAAAAAAGTTGCCGGTAAAGGTCCCCTTCCTTATTGAACTCAAAGTGATTATGGTAGAGCTGTCTTATGCAGATTCTGATTCCAGTTACTCAAGCATCAGAGGAGGCAAAAACATGTCATTAAAGGCATAACCAAGGAGGAAAGAAAGCATGTTCATTGAAAGGTTTATAAAATATAGCGAAATAGACTTTCTGAACTAAAAATAATAATAAAATGAACATAAGAAACGAGGAAACAAAATACCATGATGTTTGACATGGGATCAAATGAAAAACAACGGTTACTACTCCCACAACCAAAACTGCATAAATATACAGTTTAAAAAAAATTCTTTTCGTTAAGACTCTAGATAAACTTTTGTTGCTTTACCTTAACATTCAGGCAGGCACCAGGGGCAGGGAGGGATTAATGCCAATAACCTCAACTTAGATTTGTTACAAGTAACAAGGAGGAATATGGCTTTTCCTCTGTTATTTCTTAATCTTTAAACAAAGCCACAAAACTACAGGAACCAACAGAAAGAAAGGAGGATGGGAGGAGGGGGGAACATTTCAATGAGCCTGGCAGCCTATTGGCAGAAGAAGTTGAGTACAATGACGAAACTGGTTCTACTTCTCTGCCCCTCGATCTTTCTAATTCAAGAATGTGGAAAGACAGAAAACACAAACCCAACTCTGCTATTGTGGAAGGGAACAAAGTGACTCATATCATCCTCAAACACCCCCAAACTGCTGTTCTGGAAACCACATTAATGAGCTACAGATGGAGTCTCATCAAGTCCTTGGCTACAGGGATAATTCTGATTGGGGTTATCTGTATCCCCTGACAGCTTTCCCATTTTACCTGTTTCAATTTCCTGCTTAACCTTTCCTTTCTGCAGGCCTTTCTTCTCCAGGCGTATACACACTGTGTCGTGGCCATGTCTCGTCTCCCAGTCTTACCTCAACTCTCTTCTGTGGCTCACACACTATAGTTTCTTTCCACAGTTCTGTTCCCGAAGGCTTCCATAGTGGTGGGAATCCAACAGATTCCAAGAGCAGCAAGTTCTACAGGTGTGACAGTGCCTCTTCTGCTCCCCAGCTCTCTGCTGTCCTCTTCTGGCTTCCTGTAACACTAACCTCACAGGTACTACAGACTTGACTCAGTACAGGAAGCTCATTCCTTTCCCTCCAGTCTCCAATCAAAGTTCACGTTCCCCATCACTCTATGAAATAGCATGTGTGTGCACGCTATTTCACCCTACCAACTTTGCCTGTTTTATTTTTCCTCATGTTCCCCTATCTCACCTAACATTATAAAAAGTGATTCAACTGTTTATTGCTTCTCTCTCTCCTCCTGAGAGTGGGGACTGACTTTTGTCTAAAGCTGTATCCCAGCTCTGAGAAGAAGGTCTGGCAAAAAGCAGATGCTTACTTAATATGCGGGTTGAGTTGTATTGAATTTGATCTAGTGAACATAAGTGAAAGTTCTGACAGTCCTATTAAGTATCTGATCTGTTTGCTTTTGATTGGTATTAATTACTTCTGGGGCTAACACTAAATCCAAGTCTGAATAACCCAGGTTTTTATTCTATTTTCTTTAGTATGCTTTACATTTTTTATGTTAAAGAATCTTTAAAATAACCTTTGTTTTCTGCACACTATGTGGACTCTTTTTGAATGCAGTGAGAATTTCCACTGTTACACCATGTATCTTTCCTTACTTTATGTATTTCCATCATGACCCCTCCTTTTAGCCCTAATATTTCCAAATTGAAGACTGCTAATTTCAGTTCATTTTTCTAGGGCATTAATTACACCCAAGTATGTCTCTGACCATTCTCCATATCTAGATGCAAGGACGAGGCACAAAGATTTTTCGTCTTTCCAAAGCAACATTGATAGCATCATTTTCCATTCTGGCCTTTGTTTTAAAATCATAACATCAGTCAACAATTTGTAAGGACCCTCTTTAACTTTCCTGGATAATCACTGTAGATAATTCAAAGTTCACGTACATGTAGTTTCTTTGGGGTTATCTTGTTGTTCGTAATTCAATAGGTTTTCGGGGAACAGGTGGTTTTTGGTTACATGAATAAATTCTTCAGTGGTGATTTCTGAGATTTTGGTACATCCCTCACTTGAGCAGTGCACACTGTTCCCAGTGTGTAGTCTTTTATCCCTCACCCCCCTCACTGAGTTATCTTTTTTTAATAGCACTACATTCTACTAGCATCCAGTGACACTGACCTGATTCTTCATGTTCACATATTTTGTGACATTCTCCTGGAATTTATCCCAAAACATGTTTATTTCACTTTACAATTATTAATTAGAACCGCTCCATGCCAACCCCACTCTGAAACTCACTGTCTTTGAGTTTACCCAAGAATTGCTCATATATAGGTGTTCCCACCTGCCAATAGTGACATAACTAAACTCCCAAGGTTGCTTTCCAGATCACATATATTTCAGTTCATATTGATTTGCTTAGTTCTACAAATACATTGATGTACTTCCATGTCGGGGCACATAAACCAGAAGAAAGGCAGACAAAATAACTGAATCAAAAAATTCAGTACCACAGGAAATATATAGCACTTATGGACTGAGTCTTGATGTCTTCATCATTTATAAATTCAAGGAAATAATCTTGCTTGTTTCCTTCCTCCCAGAGATACTGTAAGGCAAGATGCCACGTAATCTAAACTCATAAACAAAAGAAGACAATGTAAATTGAAAGCATTGCTTTATATTTTGCTAAAATGTTTAAAATCTAAAAGTATCAAAGTAAATTTCAAGTAGCATCTTTTTATAAACATAGTTCTTTTCCTTTCTTTGAAATGAAAAATTGGAACATGAAATATGCAACTAATCCAAAATAAAAAGAGACACAGGAAATGCCAATAGAATTGCCAGGTTCAAATTTTAAGCATGCAACTATAACAAGGGTATCTCTGAGATGGATTTATATAATTAAGAATTTTATACATTAACTTTAACATAAAATTCTGACCAACAATCTTGGACATTTCTGTGGAATCTTACATTATACAAGTGATTTGGGTTTTATGTAATCACATGGTTTATAATGACTAGAAAGTTTACTAATATTAGTAAACGCAACTTTGAGACTTGTAGAAAAACTTGCCCTTCAACAAGAACACAGATAATATCAGTGTGGAACTGAGAAAAGTATTACAATAATAAGAGCCATTGAAGAACTATAATTTTACTTAATCACTGAAAATATCCTGTATAATATAGATGCTCAATTTCAAAAGGAAGTAGAAACTTCATGATAAGCTATCTTCAGAAATGTACAGAGTTTTTCTTTTCCTTTAAAAAAGTTATGATAACATATGATTGGTTTTATACAAAATCCAGTTGCTAAAATATGACGAAAAATATGTAGTAACTCTATGTGTATCCTCAGTATGCTCCCCTGATAATGTGTCAAAATATCTTGTTTAGAGAACTCAGACCTTCTGGCCACATTTTTTGATCTGAACTTTCAAGCTATCCTTTGTTTAACAGAAAAAAAACATTCAATGTACAAAATCTTTATGCTTGGGACCCACATAAGTAAGTAGGTCACGGGTAAATTTTGATCATGGGTAGCCTTTAGACCAAGAAACTTTCCAAATAATCCAATTCCTTTTCTAGTAAATATCAACAATTTTTAAATTGTCATAAATGATTTAAACCACGTGCAAAAAGTATATTTCATTAATGAACCCAAGATATTATTATTATTATTACTATTACTATTATTATTTTCTTTTTGAGATGGAGTCTTGCTCTGTCACCCAGGCAGGC
This sequence comes from Papio anubis, assembly GCF_008728515.1. Classification (NCBI taxonomy): domain Eukaryota; kingdom Metazoa; phylum Chordata; class Mammalia; order Primates; family Cercopithecidae; genus Papio; species Papio anubis. Next base: position 100,776,580 of record NC_044983.1, on the reverse strand, counting down.
GTGCAGTGGCTCAATCTCGGCTGTCTGTAACCTCCACTGCCTCCCGGGTTCAAGCAATTCTCCCTGCCTCAGCCTCCCGAGTAGCTGGGACTACAGGCACCACCACCACACCCGGTTAATTTTTGTATTTTTAGTAGAGATGGGGTTTTGCCACAGTGGCCAGGATGGTCTCAAACTCCTGACCTCAGGTGATGCTCCCTCCTCAGCCTCCCAAAGTGCTGGGATTACAGGCGTCAGCCATCGTGCCCGGCCTAAAAATATTTTTCTTCAGAGGAATATGTCTTATTTGCTTTTCCAGTAATGACACTGGCATTGTTAACCATTTAAATACTTCTAGTATTTTTTTTTTTTTTTTGAGATGGAGTCTCGCTCCTGTCACACAGGCTGGAGTGTGGTGGCACGATCTTAGCTCACTGCAACCTCCGCCTTCTGGGTTCAAGCAATTCTCCTGTCTCAGCCTCCCAAGTAGCTGGGATTATAGGCGTGCGCCACCACACCCGGCTAATTTTCGTATTTTTAGCAGAGATGGGGTTTTGCCATGTTGGCCAGGCTGGTCTCAAACTCCTGATTTCAGATGATCCACCTGCCTTGGCCTCCCAAAGTGCTAGGATTACAGGCGTGAGTCACCGACCTGGTCACTTCTACTCTTTTAATTGCTAATCTGTCCTCTTCCTCACAATTGGCAATAAAATATAATTATGTGTCACTGAGAAAAATTGAGAATTTCAACAGAAAGATTAGTTTCTAATTTTCCAGAGAGAAAATATTCTCTTTCCATTGTAGCTAATCAACTTAAGTGAAGAATGGATAGCATTCCTTGCATGACCTCAAGGGATGAAAAATCTATCAAAGAGTTGTCTTTCCTTTGTACCAGTTCCAACTGACTTCAGTGGGAATTCCCTGGTCATACATTCTGTGAGAGTAAAATAATGAAATTATTTTCCTATCAATAGTAATATTGCTATTTATCCTGACAAATATCATGTGAAAATAAGAATTATTATTCCCACCCATTATGACCTTCTACTTTCAAACTAAACATTACAGAATTATCTTATAATACATGTAGGTTATATATTATTTAATATGGTCTCTATATCATATACTAAGTATTATTTTACGTACATCTGACATTAAACATTTTTCCAACTGTTTATAAAATAATTAATAATAATATCTACTGAATCCTGTTCAGAACAATTGTAATTTAATGTTTTTTCTTAGTTCCTAAAGGCCTGTCATTATTTTTCATGAGTCAGGACTCTGGTTAGTACAGCTGGAGTGACTGTCCTAAGACCACAGTTACATCATCATGTAAGCATTTGCCATAAATCTATTTTCTCCCAGGAAATTACTACCTTAAAACTTGGAGTTCTTTACTCTTTTATTAAACATAGCCCTTAACCAGAGATCCTCCCAAAATTTGCAATTCATACAGTAATACCTATCATACTGCCTTCCTGGATGAATTAAATTGACAAAAGGTATGAATCCATACATTAACTCTTTTATCCACCTTCTAACTCTCAGCTCCTCTCTTTATTGCAGTATCGCAACATAAGGTAGGTCTTCTACAATGCACAAAAGGATATATTTCCTAACAAGAAAAAAAATTGAGATGTCTTCAAACATAAATTTAAAAAATATCCATCTCCAGCCAGCTTAGATTTATTGCCATAGCTACATATCATCAATAAATGGTTCTAGCAACTAAGGAAAATATTAATTTGGCTTGAAATCTGAGTCAACACTAGGAAAAGAAGCCTATTTTGTTCATACTTTTCTCATTTTCAATTAAAAATCTCTGATGTAGGAGACAAGGACCATGCTACAAGTCATCTTGAGGTCTACATGATTAAGGAGATTTTTTTGAATTTCAGTGTGTCCAGGTGCCACTCTGTTTCCACAGTTTTAGGGCCTGGGGTTCTACTGACGACAGGGATGGGAGCTGACTGACATCTTTTGTTTCTGACATTTTTTGTTGACACCATCAACAAGAGAAAATGATACTGGAACTTTTAATGATTAAATACATACATGGCCACCAAGATACGCGAATTGACATTTTTTTGAGAAGCTACAATGGCATTCTTGATTTGAGACTATGAAGTCTGATTAACATATTCAAACACACACACAAACAAAAAGTCCACTTTATTATATTTATCTGCCTAAGAAACAAACATGTCTGAATAAAAATGGTGCATACACAAACACAGACATACAGAAACAGACATACACTTCCAGTCAAGCCCTCTGCAAAAGCAGCTGTTCTAAACCAAGGAAGTGATCCAAGCATTTGTGAAAACTGTACATTGGTGCAGGAGGAGATAAAAGACTTGCAAAACAATCAAATAAAAATAAATATATAAGAATCATGAGAAACCTTAAACTGACTTATGAAAAAAGTAAACAAATGAGTATATATGCTCCATGAGAACTAAGTCACTGGCAAGGCCATCTGGCTCCAAGTCATGGCTGGAAATAAGTTGCGATATGTCTCAAGTGCTTCTTGGATTATATTGTTAATGTGTCAAAAAAGTATCTAGAATGGAGAAAGAATGTGTATTTTTTTATTTGACAATATCCCCAAAGCACCATCCTCACTGTTGAAAGTCAACATTAAACACCTAAAGCATTCGGTTTTCAAAAGGAATGAGCTGGAACCTTAGTTGAGAACTCTCTGCCTCATTCAGTGCTAATATTTAATGCCTAATTTAGTGCCTTGCAAACAATTAACATTCAATAAATTCTTGTTGAAAGAATGAATGAATAAATGATCAACATTAAATATATTACAGTTAATTGGCCAATAACATGAAGAATGTGCATAGTTAATTGGCCAATCAACATGAAAATATTTGTTTCAATAGAAAAAATTACTGGTTATTAGAGTGGAGTTACTCGTGTCCCTCGAAATAAAATTTTATGTTTAAAAAAATCTGTACTTGTTTTCAGACGGTTGAATTATCGGTCAGCACTTTGAGCACTATTATGCATTTTTTAAAACATTACAAAATCATTTAAGTGGACTCACATATTACATCGAACCATCAACAATTACCTTTGTTACAAAAGTATTCCACTTCTTCACAGCTCAGATTTTCAGGCCCAAATTCTGTGGAAAAGCTTTCCTCCAATGGAAAGTCTCCTTTGGAGATGATGTCTGTTTCCTCTGATGGACATTCTTCTTCCTCATCTTCAATGGCATCTTCAAGCGGCCCTTGAAAAAGAATCAGGGACACTGTACCAAAAATTTCCAAGGAAGACAGTGAAATAAAATCCTTAAATAGAGCCTTTTTTTTTGTTACAGTGGTGAGAAAAATAATACACTCTAAGCAGTACCACCAATGGGACTCACACAAGATAATGCTACATCCGTATAGACAAGGAACAATGACCTATGATGAAAGATCCAAGGAAACCAGTGTCAGAAGTTATAACATAGAAAGCAACCTGCATCTCCATTGCTTCCCCACCCCCAACTTCAAGCCCCAAACTTATTTTTTTGATTCCCTCTTTAAGAGCAAAACTGTGCACTTTATGTTCATTTGTTAGAATTAACTGCCTGGTAAAGAGTACAAGTCTCTTTTACACTGTTGTACAATTTTACCTGAGATTTTAATAAAGATTTAAAGTAATTGAATGCATTTTAATTGAACTGAGATTTTAATAAAGTCTATACTTTTAAAAATCCATCTTAAGAGTGGATTCTGAGAAAAGATTTCATTATATGTGTTTGAGGCTTGAAGAAAAATTACATATTTCTCTCCCTGATGAAAGCATAACCCTATTCATAATTAATTGAATTTTTTCTGAAATGAAAAGTGGTTTTCTAATGAAAAAATGTAATTTGTATTTATGTGATACTTTTTCAGTAATAAAAATACAACTCCCTTGGAGAGAATGAGAGTGAGGGGCGCTACATTAATGGACCTATTTTACTGAAAGGAAAGGGAGGGCTGGAGTTGTTCAGACCGATCTGAAGTGGACTACATGGGAATACCACTGGGCTGATTGTGAATTTCTGACTGCCTCTAAAGAATCGAAGTAACCAACTCATTTTAATAAGTAGAAACTGCATTTGCTCCCAAAGAAGTGATGTGGCATTTTATCCAAAGAACACAATTATGGTAATTTGTACTAATTGTCACTCATGGCAGCAGTCTCATCAGACAGGCTAAATACTCAAAGGCTCAGGCAGCCTCTCACTCTCACTTTTTAGATATGTGCTAGGAAATTTCCAGGGCCTAAGGAGCAATCTTATAAATAATTTAAAATAGTACATATACTACAATTTTTATATCTATGTACATAAATAGAAATAAGTATCGTATCTAGTGTTTCCCCAAAAAGTAATTGTCAAAGGATTCAATTAATATGACACTTTGGCCTAGACAAAATAATCGGATGGGTTTAAATGAAGGGACATCCAACTGAAAATTTCTTACAGAGTCTCTTTGTCCTTTAAAAAATGTGTTTTACCCTTCATTCTTCAAAAGGGCAAATGTCAAGAAAAAAAGGATGCCCTAATTCTACTCTGGTCATATCGTGTTTTATTATACATTCTGTGTGCTCAAGGTAGAGGGTTAAAAGAACCATGGATTTTGTTTCTGCACCAACCACATTCAAAAGTCATGCATCTCATATTAGATTTTATCTTATTAACTGTTTCAAGTTTAAAATGTATAATCTTTCACCTTTTAGAACAATTATGTCAAAGAGCAAGACAAGCAAAGATATATAAAATAGTAATAATGTAAAATATTGCAATCTTTAAATCATTTATTTGATAAATTCAAGAGATAAGTTCAATTATTAATGCTAAGTCTAATGAGAACTTAGCATTAATAGACTACATGATTTCATTTATGTATTTCATTTTGTATATATACCATAATACATCCATGTAACAAATTTGTTGTTATAATTAATAGAATATTTATTTTTTTCAAAAAATGTAATTATAACAACAAATTTGATCAAAAGAAGACATGAGCTACATCATTTGTTTCATGTAAGAGTTTCAAAGCACTTTCTATTTTTTTATTTGTATAATTTAAGGGGTACAAGTGCAGTGTTGTTACATGGATGTATTATGGTATATATACAAAATGAAATACTATTCAAAGCACTTTTTTACGTGATCTTTAAAATAATCCAGTGAAGTAAGTATGAGAATTATGACTATTTTTATTTTGCAGATTTGAAAAATGAAGTTCAGGAGGTTAGTTAACTAGAATAAGGTTTCCAACTGACAAGTGAAAAAGTTAATGTGAAAATTTAAGATTATTATTATTTTTTGAGAAAGGGTCTGGCTCAGTTACCCAGGCTGGCATACAGAGGTGCAATCACAGCTGGCTGCAGTTTCAAATTCCTGGGCTTAAGTGACTCTCCCACCTCAGCCTCTGGAGAAGCTGGGACTACAGGCATGAGCCAAGAGATTAAAAATACTTTTAATTAATATACTACTGTGTAAACCAGTCTTTGGTAGTTACAAATGCATTGCTTCAGAAACAACTTTAAAACATAGGTAACTTAAAAAATGGTTAATTCCTATTAACATAATTATTTATTCATAGATGCTTAATGATCTCATCTTTAAAAATTGAAAACTCTCTTGTTGCTCTTCTCAAATTACTGAAAGTCAACCAAAATACTAGACCCCTCCCCAAAGTCAGAAAGACAGTCTTATAGACTTATCAAAAATAAAATTACTATTATTTTTATTTACATAATTTATACTCACACTACATCAATATGTAAAGTAACTTTTAATATCAGTTTTAACAGAAATTACAATATATATTTCTTTTGAAATATATGCTTCTTTTGGAATATATACTCTGAGTTTTACTAATGAAAAGTAAAGCTCTAACAGATATTTTCATACATAAAATATGAAAAATAGAAAAAGAAATTCTTTTTTTTCTGGATGCTCTTCAATTATAAAAGCCTGTATATAATAGAAAGAATGTATACATATTATACATGTTTAAGTAATAGTAATATATATGCTTTCCTTTTACAAAATGAAATTCTAGGCATACATACTTTTTTAGAAGAGGATTTACTAAGAATGATATGTAATGAATAATTATTTACAATATTCAATGACAAATTGGCTTCGATAATATAACATCAATTTAAGTTTAATCACTGTATTAAAATATATTGAAATGCTCATGGGAAAATTTGAAAGAAAAATGTATACACAAAGCATTTATTTATTTTTAAATCTCAAAGTCATGTTACAGTAATTTTATATATACACAGATACATATGTATATTTATATATATATAATCTTTTATTTATCAAAGTTTTTGATAAGATCTTAGTATTATATATTTCAGGGTTGTTTTATTTTACATGTTGGCTCTTCCTTTGCAATTCCAAGCATGGAATTAAAAAGAAGCACCTACATGTTTAAAAATGAATTATCAAAATTCAAATAAAAGGTGAAAAATCACTAAGCTCATTTGTTCCAAATTTTTTGAACATGAGATCTCATTGTCAATATTTAAAACAGACCATAGGAAGGTCATTTGGTGACCAACTTGTATTTCTTCCAAAGCAAGTGTCAGCTTTATATAATTTACTGTACTTTAAAATGTAAAATAACTAACCATTTCTTTAGCTATGCCATCAAATCAGGCTCTGGGAAAAAGGTTTCTTTTAAAATGCATAGTATTTATGGTTTAAGATCCGATCTCACTCTACTCTCTATATTGCATGTTTCTTTAACAGGAAAACCTTACAGATAATCGGTGGCCATAAACTTACATTTTAAAAGGGTAAGAGACACTTGAAGCACAAGTACAATTAATAGCACCAATGAAGGAGGGAATGAAGGAACCTCCTGTGTATGGATTAGTGGGCACAGAAGTCCACTTCAGAAAAATCACCACACATAATTTGACACAAATAATAATATCTACTCAGAAAAGGCTCACGACTGAGCTCCATGTGCCCTCATGGAGAAAATTACTTCTGATTGAGGCCACTTGGCAGGCAAGTGTGAGGAAATCTGAATTTCAGCTCTTCAATTTCTTCTGATTTATAGATATTCAAACACACTCACCAGAATTAATAGTCTCAATGTTTATAAATATGAATATTTACCTCATTAAAAAATACTACTGATTAGTTTTACATCCTGAAGCTATGAACACCGTGGTGCTATATGTTAGGCCCATAATGCTGTTCATTGTCTCTCAGAATAAATGAGGAAGCATCCTCTCATATTCTATACTGGTTGAATAATGGGAATAACTGGGAAATTCTGGTGAGTGCAAAGTAGTACTTCCATTTTCAGAGAAGAGAGGCAATTGTGTGCCCAGGACCATCTGAATTGGCCACAGCTACCTTTGCCCTCTGGAGAGAAAGCAGAAGATAAGAAGGGAAGTGTAGATTCACCACACCTAACGATGCTGATGGACAGCCCAATGTAGAGTGAAGCTTTTCATCTAGGCAGTACCAACAGCAGCACTGTGCAAACTGGGCCTAAGGTGGGTATATCGGACGATTTTTCATTTGGTGGTTGTTTCAATGATCTGCAGTTTGTAAATGACAAATGGGATATCAAAGATTAAATAGTCTAACCCTATACACTGGTAATGTAATAGCTGAATAAAATGAAATTTTAAAAAGTGGATTTGCATGGTTAAGAAGCAGGTAAGGGAGCACTTAGTCCCCCAGATAAATGAATTTATAAGAAAATTATTGCTACAATTTCAGGGGGTTAAAGAAATCTCTGAAATGCATCCATAGCCACTGGAGTAAGAGCTAGAAGGTGACAAAGAAAATTTGAAAACAAAAAAATAAAGAGGATGAGAAAATATATAGGCATTCTGAGGAATAAGGATGAAAATGATGCAAAATAAGCAAAACAATGAGGAAATGTAAGAAATGATAAAGAACAACATAGTAAATATTAAATCAAATACATGCATCTTTCAACATACATTGTCTCAATAATAACTTTCTACTTTGGTAGCCTACTATAAATGGAACAACAACCCTCACCTAAATGCCAGATTGTCTTCGTTCAGATAACTTCAAAGCACTTCAGAATAAGAAGCATCTAAGAATGAAATTAAGTTCTACAAAAATTAATATACATTCTCATGTATTAACAGGGAAAAGAAATGCCAACTTCTATGGCTCTGATATAATATCCCACAAAAGGGACCTCTCCTCTTAAACAGTTATTGGCATTAATGTATTATACATTACTTTAGGTTGGTATTGCATGCCTTTTGATTAAAACAAGACACTCTGTCATTATGGAACTACAGAAAGCATTCAATCTTCTCTTCATGCATTAATATTCTAAGCATTCTAGAAGCTGCACAAGACTAGCCACCTAGCAAAATGAGATTGTTTCAGAATACTGGGCAGCCTTGATTGCAACTGACAGGTGGGATGAAAGTCACATTAAAATATTATCATTCCCAATAATTAAAATAATCCATCACAGTGTGCATAGAAATTCCACTAGGTGAGTTTGCCCCCGAAAGCACACAAATATTTCCAAACCTTTTTATTCCAGAGCTTCCCAATGTATCCCATTTTGGATCATTTTAATATCAGATAGCATTATTAATATTAAAAATTAAAATTTCCATCACAAACTTTATGTCATTTTACTTGTGCACAGAACAAAGAATCTATGTCAATGGAATACATTTCTCAAAATCTTAATCAATGAATGAAAATGAAAATGGTGGTATTCTCCCAAGTTGCCAGCTCCTGTTTTATGCTCTTTTAAACTCTTTTGCAAAAGATCCACTCACACAAAGGAATGAGCAGGCAAATAGAGATCTCTAACGTATATAAAACAAAAGGAACCTCCAAATCACACAGTGGAAGAAACGTACATATGTATTTCTTTAAACACAATATGACATCACAGTTCAGCCACATTTGTCAAATGATGTTACCTTTCGAAATATAAATATAAAAAAGGGATAAATTCTGGTTCATGTTTAATATACAATATATTTAATATATAAATACACAAATATATCAAAATTCTACATAGGTATACTCTATTTTAGTTGACAGGTAAAAGGAGTTAAAATATAACTTTTCATTTTAAACTTGTTACATTTTCTATGTGATGAAAACAAAGCAATGGACTGACACTAAAACTGGATGTCTCCTTGCCTACCAATATGTATTCTTGACTTGTATTTCTGTTAATTTCAGGATAACATTCACAAAATACAAAATATAAAGCTCTTCTAATAGGAAAAATTTAGTATGATATGTTCTGTACATATATGTCCTGTTTGTTCAATTAGTATTGGGAATAACCGAACTCTAAATTAAAAAGCTTAATCCCAGGAAAATGTTTCTCTCCTCTCTTAATTATTCAGTAGGAACGTTTCTAGCTTGAAAGTACTAATATGTTTTTACTAATTTTATCTGGGGCACATCTTGTGGCTCTCAGTAGTTCCTCTCTTAGAGTTCTCAGCTGCCACACGCAGACTTTCTCATGAATCATTAGCCTGTAGGCACACCTCAAAATGCTTCTCACTCGGTTCCTATTACATTTGTCTCATGTATATCCCACAGAGCCATTTAATGAGAAGGGGCAGAGAAGAGGGACACTCTTTGGACAGTGCAAACCCATACTAACTCATGTAATTGAGCTTAACAGCAAGAATAAAATCTTATTTCTGTAGTCTAAGAAAATACTATTTTAAACGAGCAAGTTCTTCCTGCAGTCACTCACTTTTAACAATAGTTGCATCAGGGGATCTAGTAGGAAGGAAACATTTTTATTAATTTTTCTCTTATCTGCCAGAAGAATGTTGATTTTTTTCATTTACATTTGTTGCCTGCAGGTAGCAGACCAGAGAATCATATGGTAGAAATTCTTCTTTTTGATTAATTTCTTTCCATGTGTTATGTTATTTCGTATATATAATTGATTTTGGGCTTTTGCTCATAGCTGTACATCTTTTTTATATCTGTACCAACTGCTGTCCTTCAATCATGAAAGTTGAAGGAAATTACCTGAATTTCGTTAAGTTTATTAAAAACGAGATCTGTGAATATTTAAATTGAGTTTTGAAATGTTAATGCAAAAAAAAAGATATTAGAGAATTTTTAATGGAGAATTCAATTTGACCACACACCATTGTAAAACGAAGGGGAAGGGGTCAGGTCTTATTCAAATTGTTTCTTTAGGGAGAAAAAATGTACTCTTTAATCTTATAAAAACGGAGTAATATTCTTTGCTACAAAGTCTTTGGCCATTTTTATAGATGGTGGTATTAACAGTTTTTGTATATAAACTTGAAAACAATTTAAATTATGTAAATGTTATTCCCCCTGAAATGCCTTGCTTTGAGAACCTTCAAATTAACTGAATGATGCTAACAAGAAAATAATTTTTCTTAGAACATGCACAAGCCTCGCAAGCAGCGACTAATCCTACATAGTAGATTAAACGCCGATATCACAGGAAAAATAAAGTCAGGGGAAGAAATACAGGCAAATTTGAACTAGAATCTCTAATGACTAATTTACTCTCAGGAAGTAACTCAGGCATTGAGAAAATTCAGTTCATTAGTACATGCCTTGTGCATTGACCCAGGAAGTTAGTGACAGAGATGGCATTGAAATTCAAATATTTTGTAATCAGGTCTCAGTTCAGAGTCCTATAAAGTTATCTCAGTCTATTGAAGATGGTAACCCTATCAAGAAAAAAATACAAAAGTATATTCATTACCAAAATGATGTATTTTTATATGATTGAGATACATTTCAATAATAAAAAGCCCCTAATAGAAAGTAAGTACAAAAGATGAAAGTCATTATATATTAGCTTATTCTCTTTAGGAGAGTTTCATGTATTTATTTATTCATTAACTTATTCATTATCCACTTAACTAATATTTACTGAGGGTGCTAAACATGGCAGGCACTGTGACTAGCACTGAGATCACAACAGTGTCTAAGATGAGATGGCCCCAGCCCAAAGTGAGTGGATAATCCAGTTAAGGAGACAAACTTTATATTCACAAGATATGAGACTGGTGGCAGGATGGGCAGGAAAGGCTTCTCATATAATACCCTAGATTCCAGCTATCTGTCCATTTTTCTCACTTCCTCTGTTATAATTCTATCTTACCCACATTTGTAACTGAAAGCAGCAAGAATGGTGCCTTGCATTTAGCCAAGGCACTTAATATTTACTAAAATAAGGATTTTGCAGTTGAAGTTAATTGTGATAAAGTTGGAGACCAAATCGAAGTGAGAGAATACTGGGCAAATAAAAAAAAAAAATCTAGACATACCGTGTCAAATTATTATTATTTTTACTCTTGTTGGAGAAAGTTTATCCTACTGGACAGTGTGAAATCCATGGTCCTTTCCTGGTTATTCAATGTACTCTCAGCCTGCTAGAAGTCAGCTTGAAGATGTGAAATAAGACAAGCAGCAATTTTTTTCCCCAAAGTGAGAACTGCTACCACAACAAAAACATCAAAAGCATGGATGTAGGATGTTAGATTTTTTTTAAAAAGCACTTACGAGTAAGAAAGGAAAGGATCTGAACCTATACACATAACTCCTTATATATATTATGTGGCATAAATGAATTAATCAAAATCTATAACTTTATAGACTTCTACAAGATACCATATATACATATTCTTTAGAAATTTCGAAGTACCATCAAAATATAGTTACTATTCGTATTTAACAAACTGAATTCTGCAAAACTACCAAATACGTTTACAACAAAAATTAGTAGATAATACCCTATATGTTTATATAACAAAGTTAAGCCAGTACAACTAAAAGAGAAGTGATTTCTATTTTTAAAAATAGGTATAAAAGAATTTTTAAAATGGGGCACAGAGTCTTTTAACTCCAGAATGGATTTATATTTCCTTCTCTTGCTAGAGCGAATCAGACAATGTACAGGTTAAATTAAAACAACAACAAAAGCAGTAGCCAAACAACACTAAAAAAAGGGCTTTGGCAACCAAGTTTCTTAAACCGTTTCATAGGGCAAAGATGAATTAAGAGTGGTCCTTAAAAACATTCAGCATACGTTTCTTTGTTTCATGTATAACAATACAGCTACATGAAGGAAATGAAGACAAGATAATCAATTCACTACAAAGATGTGAGGAGGAAATATTTAATTAGAGAAGAAAATCAACAAAAAATTTTGCATCGGGTTTTAGTCACTGCATATGTAAACTTTTTCTTCTAAATTAATACAATTTGTATCTAGCCCACATTTCAACAAGTAGGTCAATTTCTCTTATATAATTCTCCATTTTCGAACACGGATTCTGATTCTGCCCTATTAAAGCGATTCTTTTCCTATTCAATTAATTATTGATAAAACATTCCAAAAAGAAATTTTAATAAAATAACTGCTTCCAAAATGCTGTCTGGCTTCGTTGACTGATAACAAGCAGTTGATCAGCCCACAGGGTTTTCCAAGTTTGGTACCTGGACCAGCAGCATGAGCGTCACCTTGTAACTTGTTAGAAAGGCAAATTAGAAACGGACTCTACTCCAGATCTACCAATTTCAGAAACTCTGTGGGGTGGGGCCATCCATCTGTGTTTTAACAAATCCTGTAGGTGATTCTGATGTACGCTCAAGTTTGGGAACAACCATGCTGGAATACAAATGCTATCCCAAAGTCACTTCGTAATAGTATAAATTCTATTTATTACACTATTGTCATTTAATACAAAGAGTACAATAATTTACAGTTTATACAGACTCCTTTCCTCAATTATGGATAGACACTTTGTGTACTGCAACTGATGATCTGTAATCAACCTGCCTTTCACCTGGACAAATCCTGGTAAGTGACAGGTTAGGTTTACTCATTTAGTGCTGGTTAATTGTTCTTCCAAATGATGTCAGAGAGTCCAGCAAATGCTCAAATAACAACATTCTTTCAGATGATTCAGGGATAGAATAGACCTGTAGCCACTTCAGGCTGATCCCAAATGTTACTTCTACATATGTGCCAAGAGTCCTGGATAATGCAAACAATTGACCAGGATGTTGTTTTACTAAAGAATCTTCCACTGTGTGGCTATGACATGAGAACAAAGCTAGGGGAGGGCATGTCAATTTTTAAAAATTATGGCATGCTGCTTGAGTCTTTTGAAGAGCAAGGCCTTCCAACAGCAAAAGAATTCTCTTCATCCCCTCTTTTGAGAGCCTAACATTTCCTGAGACATGAGCAAGGGTACTCTGTCCAACCAGGCAAAGCTGGCTAATCAATGACAATCAGATTGAGGGGACAGGTCCTGGCCAGATCATACACATGTTCCACTGCTCAGCATTCCTCACTCCAATACCTTATTATAATCAGGTTCATGCACCTGATTATGTGTAGTCTGTGGGATTTTACGGGACAGCAACATAGGCAGCCTTCATTGTTAACCCACATACGCGGCGAACAAAACGACATGTCTTAGCACCACCACCACGTTGAACCAAATAGTCAAAGTGAGGGCAACGACAGAAATCTGTTCCATTTTTCACAAATAGGTGTGGCCTCCTACTCCTGGAACATCACCAATTTGGCCCTCCTTGTGGGTTTGACACAGTAAATAATGATGAATATTCTCTCTAAGCCTGTACGGTCCTGCACACTTGTTCTCTGCGCAGCCAGAAAAAAAAATCCTCACACAAAACAAAGCATTGTTGTAGATCCCCCATATGGGTTGGAATACAAACTTTATATGAATTTGCTAATTTCACAGGTGTATGTGTAATTTTCCAAATTTCCATTCTGGCAGATCTCTTTCATCTTTAGGGGATGAAGAAAACCTCCGACAGATCTCAAGTTGCAAAACCCTGACAAGACGAAGGGAGCCATGTGAGCGGAGGGGAAAACAAAATCAACATGTTCAATCCGCTCTAATTATAACATGCCCTGGGACACATATCAACACAGGACTTTATTACAAGTGTTCTATGTTGTCATTAAACCACCATAAAGCTACCTCGATTCAGTACCAGTGAACATCTCAAGAGGCTCCCAAAAGCACTTCCCTATAAAACATATCTTCAAAAAGACTTTTACTTTATACTAGCACATTAAAAGAGTGTCTAAAGACACGGAGGCACTCGATAGAGCTATATTTTTAAGAAGAACACTTACTCTCTGGAGAATTAGGAGAGTGGGTAGGGTGTCAGTGATAACAAAACTAGCTTGCCCACCCTGCTCCAGCAATCGCAACCTGGAGGAAGCATCTAAGGGCTATCTTAAAAAGAAAATATCCCCTGCCTTTGGCAACAAAGCCTACAATAGAATAAAAGCAAGCATCTTTATAGGCAGAAGTTATAGGGTAAGCCAAAAGGTGGAGAGCTCACATAAATGAACTCTCCTCTGGCAGCTCGCAGTACTCCAATACTTGTATCATAAACTCTGCGCCAGCCTCCCTGAGACACACCTATGCACTCCTGATACAAGCATCTATATGGCATCATATGCAGGAAGAAAACCAGGCTTAGTAGCTTATTTTCTAATTAAATGGAATTTCATTTTCTCCCTTCAACTGTAAGAGTCAAAATGCATTTACCAAATCTGTTGAAGGGGATAAATTGTAAAGTTCTTATTTCAATGTTGATTTAATAGCTTCCACTTAATGAAGACCAAGAAAGGATCTCATCAGCAGCTACTCAACCAACAGCCCTCTCTTACTGGAACCGAAAAAATGTACATCCCTTTCTTCAAGATAATTCCAGAATGTTAGATTTGTCAGGACTTACTTAACTTTCAGTGCATTGGCAACAAGTATGGAGGATTTCGCACCTTCCTGGACATTTAATTCATGTTGCTCTTAAATCCATGGTTTCTAAGACCTCAGAGACAGACAAATACATTTAACTGGAATAGATCTATGAATAAACATTTTCCTATTTTCAAATAGTTGCCGTAAACATGAATTAATGCTTTTCTTTAGTTTGCTTTTGGTTTGTTTCTGTTACTGTTCTTTGTTGTAATTTTGGTTTGCTATTGAGCTACCACTAACTACAACCAGCATAGTGTAAATAGCGTGAAGTAAAATATATTGGTTTTCATGTGTGAATAATCTTTTTCTAGTTCAGTTATTATTTCCCTTCTACTGTTTAAAAAGTCATTCTTTCACTACCCATCCCCTGTTTTGATACACTTAAAATATTTTACTCTTGGCTTATAAAAATATAAACAAGTAAACCTTATCAGCAAATGCAAAAAAAAAAAAAAAAAAAAAAAAAACAATTAAAGCATTTAATCTGATTCCCACCCCACAACCCCCAGCTGTGGCCCTATGCTTTCTGATAGCAAACAGGAAGGAAATACTCATTCACCCGTTGCCTAGCAGCACACCACACCACACCACCTTCCTCATTCCAGCATTCTGTCTTGGAGTCGGGCTAACGTTTGGCTCAAGCCTCAAAAAAGTATGGAAGAGTTTTATGAAAATGTAGTCAGGTTCCATCCGCATTTTTAGAAAAATATTGTGGTGCCTACCATTGGCTCTGCCATTCACTACTTTATCCCTAGTCGTATCCTGTAGGCCTCCCCTATGTACATTAACTTTATAGTGTATAATATATTCATGCTGAAAGTTTGATAAAAATATAGGCTTTCAAGCCCCACTCTCAAAAATTTAGCAGCTCTAGGATAGGACCCAGGAATCAGCACTTTCAGTCTGCCATCCAGGTTATTCTAAGACAGACCCCACACTGGGACACACCGATTTGTTTTCCAAACCTGGGAAGGGTCAAGTGAAGCAGATCTGAGTTATGACCCTCCTTCAAGAGTGTGAGGGACACAATAAGAGTGGACCATTATCTCACATCAGCAAATCCCTGAGGTCATTTTGCTCCCTCCATATTTTAGGTCTACTTTGCTCAGGAACATCCTTGTCCTCCCTGGGGTTCTGGCATATCCCCCAATAGAAAACCTGACTCAGTAATTCTATAGCATTATTTCCTATGAATCCTTGTTTCCACCAGTGAACAGACATATGATATCAATTTGACTATTTATTTTACTCATTGCACTTGCCAATTATTCATGTGTCATATGGAGATTTGGCTTATGAAGAAATTGTGGGGGAATTCCACTTCATCATGCTTCCCAGAGCCCTTGGAGGGTTAACTGTGGCACAAATGAGGTAGCTGTAAATTAGGTTCTGGAAATCATTACCTGTATTTTTGGATTTGTTTTTACTATATAATAAGTGGCCTGTTATTGGGAGTTACAGTGGAAGGGCAGGAATATCTGATGTTTTTATGAGCTGTTAATGAGTTCAGGATCTAAAATATTCTCAAGAAATCTACCAGGATTCCACACACAGCTACTGAACCTTTCACAAACTTTTGAAAGGCAATATGTGAAGTGGAGAATAAAGTTCGAAGTGTATGTGTATCTATGTTGGGGAAAGTTGCAAAATTGAGAAAGAAGTTCCTTCACTGAGGAGGTTAGAGTTAGTTTGACTATTTAACATGACTCAAAGTGAGCTGAGTTGTCTTAAATATGGTAAAAGTACTTAAGAACTCCACAGATTGACCAAAAAAAAAAAGAAATCAACGAGGAAAAATTCGGATTCATACTGTGCTGAGTTAAAATTTTAAAAAGCAACCCCTCCTTTACAGTAACAGCTTGTATATCCAGGATCATCAAGTAGTAAGCTGTCAAATAGAATGTGGCAGATCACTAACTCCATCATTAAATCTCAAATAAATTAAAACAAAGAGGGAAGAAAAAGAATGAATCTGTTCCAATGAAAAAATGTTAAAATAGGTTAGATAATAAATTCTATTTTCCACAATATATAGTGGTACACTTCCAGTATGTTCCAGCGGATGAAGCCACAAAGCCACTCCCTTAAAAAATCCTCCTGGAACTGGCTGAAGAAAAAATACTGCACACAGAAGATGAAAGAGCACACGTATTCTCAGTTCTGGAAATAAGCAACTTGTCCTTCAGCTTCTTAAATCATTTCGATATCTCCTTTAAACTGTTTCATTTTTGACTACCTGCAATAGTCAAAACCTAGGGCTTAGGGCCATATCTACATTATTTTTTTAACACCAATAATCATCAAAGTTCCTTAGCATGACTAGCTTTCCAAGTGTATGGCAATTTTGTTCTGTTTGCAATGCCAGGGAGATCATAAATATTACCAGAGACTATCAATAAGAAGAAAATAGCATGAACTGAGTATCTATCTGTGCCTGGCCAGCAATCACGCTAGACACTGCGTCATCCTAACTTTACCATTTCATCTCCAAGGAGAAGAAATAACCAGCAACCAAGACAAAGCTGAAGGAAATCGCGAAAATCCTAAAGTTGGTTAATCCTCTGCTTTAGAGCCAGGCTATATATCTGTAAAAATATATATGTTAAGTGAACCTAGGAGTTGGGAGTTTCAGCTGGAGGAAAAGTGTGGAACATAGGACAAACAACATGCTAATGACTGAAAAAAAAAGTCTCAACTTTCTTCTCCTTAAAATAATAACTTTATAAAATGATTTTTTTAAAATTAACTTCATGTTTTCAGTAAGATTTTTGGAGGCGTTCTTTCAAATAAACAAAATATAAGAAGCACTACAATACAAATCACAATAGTCCAAATTAAAAGTATAATGATAGACAATATATAGCATATTTGATAATGTAGAAAAATTAAATTAGTGATGCTGATGACAAATGATGACAAACAGCATGAGAATGCAGAAAATAATAACAACAGATTAAAAAGATGAGAGGTGGTAAAGAAAAACCAGGGAAGACGGGTTATAGAGCTGAACCCACTAATAATACATAATCCTACATTTAAGTAAATAGAAAATGGTGAATTAGCAGTAGGTATAACACGAAGGATTTACACATAATTATGAATTTCCAGGCCTGAAGAAAGCCCCCATATTTGAGATTAAGGGAAACAAACAAAATCAACACTAAGTTTATCTTTTTTATATTTTTGAATAGCAAGAGTAAAGAATCATCTTTCTATTCCCCAGTCTACCTTTCTACCCTCAAAACTAGCACTCTACCAAAATAGATCACCTGCAAAGAAAAAAATAAAGGACAACAAAAGAAATGAAAGCTAGCATAACTTTGCAAGGGAAAGGCTATGAAAGAATATGATATTCAGTTAACTCTGAAATTTATGTGTAATGTTGACCAAAACAGTCTCCAATTTTCTGGTTCTCAGAAACTACATCATAATGAATAATTGCTATAGACTTTATTAAAAGATGTTCTCTCAAGAGTGATAAATAATTAGCCATTAAGAATGGCAAAACTGTGCTTAAAAAGTAATTTGTAGGGACCACAAACTAGCTAAAGATAAAAGGATAATTTTTTATAAATGTCAAATTACAAATAAAAGTTTGATTTTGATGAGTCTAAATGCTTGTCGGGACTAATTTAACAAAATAAAATATTAGACAATATATATTAAAAGAGGAACTAAATTTTACCAAGGTTAGCAAACACAGATTAGATTAACAGAGAATAGGGAAGTGGTGCTGAAAGGAAGCCAAAGCATCCCATTTTCATTCCTCTCTAAAGAGGGGTTAAATTATTTTGATTTTGATAATTAGATAAAAATAAATTTTTTAAACAAATTGGGTAATATTTTCAGATACCATTGAATAGGATTCCTGTCTTCCACATGTTTAAATACACTAAAACAATAATTAATAATATTCAATAAAGACAAAATTAAAGTATAATCATAAGAAACACTAAAATAAAATGCAATATTTAAGAGGTTGAACAGAATACATTTAATTGAACAAATCAAAGAGAAAAAGCATGTTAATTGTTTACTTGATAAACATCTTAACATGTTAAGATGCTTCCAAATGAAACAATAGGCAAGATTTTACGAGTCGACATAAAAGGAAAATATAGAAAGGTTAACAATATTGGTATCACATAAGATTTAATAAATTAGCAAATGAATATTATAATAATTTGGTTAAAATACACCAATAGCAATACTATATTGAGTGGAGAATATTAACAAATTTTTACTACAATGCCATATTGAGGAAAAAAAATAAGGATATAAACAATTTGAACACAATTCATGATTAACACCTACATCACAAAATTAGGTGTTATCACGCTGTTTCCTAAAAACAGGGAATAAATCTTTACAAGATTCCATAAACTACTTACAAACACTGATGAAATAACAGGAATTCCAAAGCTCAATAGTTTCTAAAAATCAAATGTTATTACAATGCAGTGTAACTGGAAATTAAATATAATTTTAAAATCAAATTTTTCTTAAAAACAACTTTTTTAAAAAGTGTAAGTACCCCTTTTTATAAAAAGTATAAGTGAATGGTTTTGATAGTTTGGGGTTCAAATACTAGTTTCCCCTATTACCAGTTTTCTAACTTCAGAGGATCTAGGAAACACATCAAAACAACTGGTAAAACTCCAAAGTAAAACAAGTAAGATGACCTGAAGGCAAATGATGAAATGCACCTGGCAGATCATGGTAAGAATATATAGAATCATCTTAAGGTCTCAGAGTGCCTCAGAGCATGATGGCCCTGAGATTCTCTAGAAAAAGTAGGGGAAATCTTAAAAATCTTTTAAACTTTGAAAATGGTAAATACAAGTACATGCAATTTAAAGAGCAAAAAGCAATAAAACATTTTTTTAAACATCAAGCAGAATATTATGCTAACAAGCCTGAAAATACATTAAACACAAAATTACTTTTAAAAAGCTTATTCAACTTTAAAAATTTAAAGTAGAAAACCAAAATTGAAAAATGACTAAAGAATGCAAAATTTATTACATGATTATTAAATTAAGTCTGTATTTAATGATTAAATAATTTCAAACAGTAAAAAACTCCTAGAATTAATCTTGACCAAAAATACAGATGGCATTGAAAAAAAATCACCAAACTTAATGAGAACACAAAGAGTCTGTTTTATAAATGTGCCTGCATAATACATTCCTAGAAGGTGAAACCAAATATTATCGAGATACCAATAATCCCCAAAGTAAATATATCACGGTCTTCAATTTTAAAATTCCTTGGGGAATTTTTAGAAACTTAAAAAAAAAAAACAAAAAAAGACTCCCTAGAGCAGCACTGTCCAAGAGAACTTTTCTTGCTGATGGAAATATTCTATAATTCTGCATTGTCTAATATGAGTACTACTCAGCCCAGGTGGCAATGTTGAGCACTGATAATAGGGCTAATAAGATTGAGAGACAGAATTTTTAATTATGTTTAATTTTAATTTATTTATATTTAAATATCTATATGTAACTAGTGGTTATGCTATTAAAGTGCACCTCTAAAGTATGTAAGGAATAAATAGTTATATGAGTTGAAAATGAATACTATAGTCCAACCTAAATATACACCTAAATATATACCATAAGTGCATATATTCCAAGCATCGAAGAAAATCACACAATAAAAACACCATCCAGTACTTAGCAATAGACTACTATTTGTAAGAATTTAATAAACAGTAAAGTTAGAAAAAATCAATTTTAGTTCTTATTTTATATCATTTATAAAATAAATTTCAGATTTTTTTAAAGAATTAAACACAAAATAATAACTATAAGAAGCAAAATTGGTTATTAATCAAACTTTTGAGCAGGCAGTGATATTTTAGACACAATAAAAGAATCACAAAGCAATAAATAAATGGACATACATTTATATAAAAAATCAAAATAAAAATGCATCACAAAGGCCAGGGGCAGTGGCTCACACCTTTAATCCTAGCACTTTGGGAGGCCGAGACGGGCAGATTACCTGAGGTCAGGAGTTCAAGACCAGCCTGGCCAATACGGTGAAGTCCCATCTCTACTAAAAATACAAAAAAATTAGCCAGGTGCAGTGGTGCATGCCTGTAATCCCAGCTATTTGGGAGGCTGAGGCAGGAGAATTACTTGAACCCGGGAGGCGCAGGTTGCGGTGAGCCGAGATCGCACCACTGCACTCCAGCCCGGGCACAGAGCGAGACTTCGTCTCAAAAAAAAAAAAAAAAGAAAAAGAAAAGAAAAAGAAAAAAAGCATCACAAATCTATCTTAGAGCTTCTGAATATTAAACTATCAAAAAATAAAAATAAAAATACAACCTAAGGGGAAATGTATTCGGCAAATAATTTAAATCATGTATTAAAGCTTTATAATAACTACTCAAAAATATTTTGAGGCATCTCCTCTCCAGCTTAGCATGCCTTGTGTTCGTGGGTATGAATAGTGAATAAAGGAGACAAAGTCCCTGTCCTCATGAAAGTTGTATCTAGAGGGAACAACAGCAACTAAACCATTAAATGCACACTTTTCTCAAGCCCCAAAGTGAGGAGTCATAACTGATCCTTCACTTTCTTTCAGGCAAACATCAAATCCATCATGTCCTTAAAAGCTCTACCTCTGAAACAACCCAACCTGACTGCCTCTCACCATCTCCACTTCTTATGTCCCTATTTTGAGCCACCTTTATCTTTCACCAGGGCTAATGCAGTGACCAGCTTTCTAATCTGCAGGAACCCATTCCAACCACTCCTACAATCCGTTGCTTGTCACAGGATATAAATTACATCTTATTACTCCTCTGCTTTTATGTCTTTTGTCTACACGTAGGATGAAGTCCAAAATCTATATCATGGCCCACAAACTCCTACAAAAGAACCAGTTGGCCGTTGGCCCTACTTCTTGGAGATAAACTCAGACTCCTCCCTTCCTCCCTGGGATCTTGGCACATCAGCCCTCTTTTAATTCTTCCAACCCCAGAGCTCTTTCCTAATTTAGGGTCTTTGCACTTGCTCTTCCCTCTGCCTGGAACACTCCACTTCTGCTGACTCAATTCGTCCTTCAGGTTTGAGATCAAATGTCCTCTCTGTTCCTCACAGAAGGCTTCACTGACTCAGCCAGTCCATGCTCTCTCTCTGTCTCAGCACAGTTTTTATGTGATGGCTCCAAATAAATTGGTTATCTTCCACAAAGTGGCGCCACACATTTGCTGAATAAAGTGCCAATTATATGTATATGTATGCACCAATATGTATATATATACTACATATATAACAGGTGTAACAAGAGGTGAGCAGCCAGGCAAGCGATAATTACTACCTGAGCTCTGCCTGCTCTCAGATCAGTGGTGGCCTTAAATTCTCACAGGAGCATGAACCCTGTTGTGAACTGTGCATGTGAGGGGTCTAGAGGTTGCATGCTCCTTATAAGAATCTAATGCCTAGGCCGGGCGCGGTGGCTCAAGCCTGTAATCCCAGCACTTTGGGAGGCCGAGATGGGCGGATCACGAGGTCAGGAGATCGAGACCATCCTGGCTGACAGTGAAACCCGTCTCTCTACTAAGAAATACAAAAATAACCCGGAGGCGAGGTAAGCGAAACTGTAGTCCAGCTACCGGGAGGCTGAGGCCGGAGAATGGCATGAACCGGGGAGGAGCTTGCAGTGAGCTGAGATCGGCCACAGCACTCCAACCTGGGCTGGGCCGAGACTCCGTCTCAAAAAGATCTAATGCCTGATGATGTGAGGCAGACCGGTTTTATTCTGAGACCCATTCCCTATCCCCAACATCCCTGGAAAAATTGTGTTCCATGAAACCAGTCCCTGGTGCCAAGGTTGGGGACTGCCGTTCTAAAAAATAATTGGAGAAGACAAAAATCATCATTTAGCAAAATCCAGCACAATGTTTGCTCTAAAAGAGGTATCAGAAACAATCTAAATGGCAAGGGAAGTTGATTTCAAAATCTGTAAATCCGTATCACTGAGTGCTATGCAATCTTTCTTTTAAAATCTGTTTCAGAAGAATGCTGATGACACAGAGAAGTGTTCAATATATATTAAATGAAAAACAAACAATATGATCCTTATGTAGTCAGTTCTAATCCGCTTTAGATTAAAAAACCAAAAGAACAAGTTTGCTAGAACCAAGCTAAATTATTCTGAATGAATGAAAGATCTAAGTAAAGTTTCTGAGCTCCTTTGCGTGGACTTTGCATCCTAAATTTTTGCTGTTTGTCTTTTTTTGTTACAAATTTTTAAAAAATACATGAAGTGACCTGTGGATATCTTTTGACTGTCATATCTTATATTTTCCTTATATGTTAACAAATCATATCTGTGGCCCATGGGGATCTGATGTAGCTGATTTAACCTCTCATTATAGCTGAAAGGTACTTGAGTCACTGCACTTGATTTGTCCATGGTATATGCACATATCTGATTTTTTTTCCTGTTATTTCGGCTTTGACAACAGGAGTCACATGGTAGGGGAAAGGGTAGGGGAAATCAAGTCTGTCTGGAGAAACAAACACAATTTGTTGTGTTTTTATATATAGCATACCACCGGTATAAGTCTTGTATATGGCACAACAAACTATGGGAAATTTTAATAAAACTTAGTTATCAAAGAAGACATCTTTACTCTTATGGAACAATATTTCAGGGGACAGAAAGTTGGCTATTTAATGTATCTCTAAGAGCAAAATCTCCTCAGTAGCTCTATTAAATACTATCATTTTGAAGACAATTTTAAACATGAAAAAAACAACCATAAAAAGAAAGTACCAAATAGCATCATCTTATGCTATAGCATTAAAATTAATAATGATCATGAACAAATACACTGAAAAACATGAATTTAAACAGTGATCAACAAAAGCAGTACAGCAAAATTACTTTGCCGTAAGGTGATAAAATTTATTTTTTTAATCTTTATGGTTCCAAGAATATTTATTAGGTATTTATAGATTAGGTTATGTTGCTTAAATTATGTGATTATAAAATCTGGTACATGAAATCATATTAAAGCGGTTCCCTTTTATATTAGTAATCTTTTTTATTTTGATGCATATCTTTACTATGACATCAATACTTGAGATTGATGATTGCTATGCTGGTAAAAGGGAGGAGCTGAAAGAGATAAGATATGATAGCGGGGGATGGAACAGTAGTGTGAGAAATATACAACTAATGAAATGGCAGAAGCAGAGTAAATGCTGGAAATGGTGGTCAGAGTTCGTAGGAGTGGGGTTTTTGTTGCTTAAATCAAAATAAAAATACATTATTTGAAGTTTCATTTGTGTTATTTCTTGAGTAGTATGTAATCAACACCAACATTTACATTTAATCAGATATTCAATGGAAAATTGCCTGGTTATAATGTTACTGGCAATATATAAAAGTCGCATAATGAATACTACAAATTATTGAACACAGAGCACAAGGACTTTTTTATATCATATGAACAAGCTCAATATTCTTACAGTCACTGAAACACAATAATTAGTTCTTACTGGCTTTATTTTCTTGATCAGTAATATTTGTATTTTGTTAGACCCTAAAAGGCCATTCTAATGTAAGTGAATGTTGTCAGGAGTCTTCCTCATTGTCCTTGAAATGCAACATAAAAAGTAAAGCATGATAAACATGCACTAACGGAAGATATTTATGCTATAACCAAATCAGCAGATTAAGAACCTCTTTTCCTGATGTCTGAACCAATCTTCATTCCTCACATCTTTTATCTAAGAAGGGCCTTTTCCATATTGAACATTTATTACTGTCAAAGAGCCTTTAACCTGTTCTTCATTCCCACAGCCACAAACACAACGTGAACATATTACTGCAGAAATGTGTTACAAATAGGAATCCAACTCTTCCTCATGTCAAGGAATCACACTGAATAGGTACACAGTGTTCACTCCCACCAAGAAAGAGAAAGGCAGGCACTCACACTCTATCAAACATAAACTACTCACATTCTTGCCAGACAGCCTAGAAAAACTCTTCAGCAGGCACAACCAGAGAAGCACTCCTATAGTCAATGTTTGCATATTCACATGTATCTAAGGAATATGCTATGTGAAAGCTGCCCCCCCTCAACACACACCCCTATGTCTTTCATTCTTTCTTTGTTTCCTATCATGGGCAAGCTTAACTTGATACACACTGGTTCTGAGAGATATGGATGAGCATGACCAGAGAGGCTATGGTAAAATGTAGAAATATGGTGGTTGTAAACAATGGAAAAATGACATTAAAAGACACAGCAATGATGGAAATGTAATATAAGTCACAAGCTTAAACGCTTGAACGTAGAGAGCTCAAAAAGCAATTAATAGACCCTTTGAATCACCAGTCTTCGAAGTCGTAATACGAAGTATCACTTGGAAAACAATGACTGGCTCTTGCCTACAACTAGGATAGAGTAGAAGGTAGACATTCCTGCATTTAAACCTTGACTCTAGCCCTGACAAGCTGACTGTGATCAAGTCTCAGAAATTCTGAGTTCCCATTTCTCATCTGTAAAACTAACATACGATCTCGTAGAAGCTATAAATTACATGTGTCCAATTATGTTACGAATGTAGCATGGTGCCTTATATACTTTAAGTGTTCAAAATTTGTCAATGTATTATATTTGAAATACTTTTATTAATAATTACACAAAACCATTGTATGGCGGGGGGGCGGGGAATACGGGACAGATCAACATGAGGGAAGTGTGCTTATTTTGACCTCTTGAAATAAAACATCACACACCTAGAAAGAGGAAGTGGCTATGCTAGGAAACTCCCTCTACAGTTCCAGAGCCTTCAGATTCAGGTAGTGGGTGAGGATCCACATTATTTTGTGATTAAACAGGATTAGATAAAATGTGGATCTTACCATCACTGTTGTTAGTGTTCAAATGCACTAAGAATTAAATGACTCCCTTCTTATTTACAAGAACATAAGAAAAAGGTTTCTAATTAGAGAAGACACATGGTGATACTAAAGATACACATTTATTCTGTGAAAACAAAAATAAACTTTCATTTCAGATAAAAAGAATGCTTTCTGGACTCTTTAGGAAATACTGAGAGAAAGTGGAAAATTGGAGGAAGCATAAACATAATGAATATAGACAAACTACGGCAGCTTCTGTAGAGGAAGGATTTGGTTGGGCCCTGGGGACATCCTTTGCAGAAACTCTTGCTTCTGTGTCATGGAGATATATAGGGACTATAATAGCCTGGACCAAACCCAGTAGAAACAAACTAAAGATGTCTTACCTTCCACGGTGCTTTTATATTGAATTACAAAGTTCTAGTCACAGACACTACCCAGAAGCCACAACGGGAAAAGGACCAGAAAAGATTGTTTGACACACACATGATTCCAGAGAATCAAAGGAACCTGCATACTGGCACAAACAGGCATCCCTTGTTTCATGATTCCAAATGCTGCTTCATAAGGATAAACTGATTTTAAAATGTTGAAGGCATGAAAAATACTACTCAAAATTCAACTCACTTAATGCCGCACCCTTTAATTTATTTTATTGCCTCAAGGGTGGAAAAGGCATGTTCTTCACTGTCTGTGAGACAAGGAGCTGTGCCAAGCTAATGCTAATGGGAATTCCGTGGCCAGAGCCCACACTCGAAGCCGCTCATGCACACTTCAGTTTGGGATGTACCCGCTTTTGCAAAATAGCATAATAATATGCATCCCAAAAGAGACAGCTTTTTGGTTTAAAACATTTGTTTGATACATTATACATACTCAGCTCTCCCAGAATATGAAATATCTGAATTACACTCTCTACAGTGTTCTACAAGGAACTTTCAATAACATTTGAAAACACTCAATTTCCAGGTACTATTAAGATAGTAACTTTTTTTTTGAAACTGAGATAAAGAGTAACACGCTCCCACTGAAATAAATAACACAAGAGGAAAGTGATACATTTCCATGGAGTTAGCATGTCAGTAAACAGACATATTGTGTAAAACACCATTCCCAAAACAAAGGCAACAGGGAGCTCCTGGAGATGCCCCTGTTTGATTTGCTCCCACCCAAACTCCGCACACTGCAGGAGCACCTCAATATGAAACAGCAGTTAGAAACATTTTAGGTCTAATTTTATAAAATTTCAATAGTCAAATCGGTAACTTCCTAAACTGTGGTTAGAAATAAGATTTCTGACCTAAAACCAAGATACTTTTAATTATTGTAACATCCACAATCACACCGTTACATTTAATTTCCAGTTTAGGAATCAACAATTAAACTCTTCGGAAAATAAACACATGCAGTCAAAAATCTCACCGAAATATTCCTTGCACAAAATGAATTTCTCCCACCCAAGACTATGCCAGCGCTAACTTACTTTCTTATAACAGAACATGGCTGATTTGTTATAATAAGAAACATGCTCTGGCTGAAATTTGTCTTTGCATTATACAGGAAGAAAAAGGCCAGGCTCTGGAGAGTTTATCTGTGGTTGTGTAGATACTAAATGAGTATCTTTAATTCCTTTAAAGAGAACACCCTGTTTTTAGGCATTCTCAAAACCTGGAGATATAACCATTTTAGTGATACAGTCCATATTTAAATTCTGAAGAGGAAAGGAAAGGAGAGGAGAGGAGAGGAGAGGAGAGGAGAGGAGAGGAGAGGAGAGGAGAGGAGAGGAGAGGAGAGGAGAGGAAAGGAAGAAAAGACATTTTGAAGAATATAATTTCTTTAGTATGGCATATGCTTCAGCTATTTTTATTAGGCTGTCTTATACACTAGCCACACTTCCAATGGCATGGTTTAAAAGCAATAAAAATATTTCTTTAAAATAGTTTATAAATCAGACTGATTAGATTGGTCTTCACCTGGATATTAGAGGCTTTAAATAATTACAGATGTGAAAGATGGAAAGCACCATACAGTTTATCACAACATCCCCTCATTTTACAGATGAGAACATTGAGGGATGCTGAAGGTTTTTTCATAGAACAAGAACTGGAAACCAGGCTTCCAGTGATTACTCCATGCCTTTGAACCACATGCTAATGGAAAGGCAGCCTTACACATAATTCCAACCGTTAAAGCTTCCAATAGAACTTGGATTTAAGTAATGAAACCTATTATCTGACACTATAAGCATGAAAAGAACTGAAAAAGCAAAAAGATAACAGTTAGTCCAATCTCTCACTTATAGATTAAGAAATGAAGTTCAAAGGGGTAAAGCAATTTGCTTGTTTGCATGTTTCAAAGACATCTCTACTGATACTCTGTTTAATTTGGATTATTAATTATGCAGTATTTAATGCTACTAGTGACATTATAGTAAGTAGTTTCGACCAAAATCATAATGACCAAAACATAAATGTTGATGTTTTTTAAGTATTCTTCTCTCCATCAAATTATATGTTAGTTATTTTTGTACAGCCCACAATACTCAGAAAAGTGTTTTGGTACATAGTGGACACTTGGCAAATTTGTTAAATTTTATCATATTGTAGTTGGTGACTAGACAAAGGAACGTGACATTTTACAAGTATATGTGCTACAATGTGGCTTTATCAATGAATGGTCTTCATGAGATTATGTAGATACACTGCAAGTATTTCCCATTCAGCCATTTGAAAACTATAATTACTTAGATTAATTTATTATTACTAGTTGTAAGGCATCTTGCAATTAAAGAACAACTTTTAAATGAATAGATAAAGCACTGACTTTAATTCCATTTTGTTAACCTTTCTGTGTGAAAGAAAAGGTAAACTCTGAAGAATAAAGACTGGGTTAACTTCAAAGCCAGATTATGATATTTCAAGTCCTCTGTTGAGACCTACTGCTCAGGAAAAAAAAAAAAAAAAAAATTCCTTTCAAAATATTACTGCTCATTGACAGTGCACCTGATCACCCAAAAGCTCTGATGAAGATGTACAAGGAAACCTACATTGTTTCCACGCCTGCTAACAAAAATCCATTCTGTAAAGTTTAACTTTCAAGTCTTATTAAGGAACACATTTTATACGGCTATAGCTGCCATAGACAGTGATTCCTGTGATGGACCTGAGCAAAGTAATTTGAAAAGCTTTTGTAAAGGATTCACCTTTCTAGATACCATTAAGAATTCAAGATTCATGGGAGGAAGTCAAAATATTAACATTAACAGAAGTTTGGAGGAAGTTGATTCCAAATCTTAAGGATGACTTGGAGGAGTTCAAGACTTTAGCTGAGAAAGTAACTACAGATGGGTTGGGAATAGCAAGACAACTAGAATTAAAAGTAGATCCTGAAGATGTGACTGAATTGCTGCAATCTCAGTACAAACTTCAACACATGAGAGTTTGTTTCTTATAGGTGAGCACAAAAAAGTAGTTGCTAGAGATAGAATCTACTTCTGGTACACATGTTGTGAACTGTTGAAATGACAAAGGATTTAGAATATTTAAAGACATTATTGATAAAGCATAAGTTGGGTGTGTGAGCACTGACTCTAATTATGAAAGTTCTACAGTAGATAAAATACTATCAAACAGCACTGCATGCTACAGAGAAATCTTTCATGACAGGAAGATTTAATCAATGTAACAAAATTCACTGTTGTCTTATTTTTAAAAATTACCACAGGCACCTCCACATTCAGCAACCACCACCCTGATCACTCAGCAGCCATCAACATTAATTCATGACTTGCTGAAGTCTCAGATGATCATTAGCATTTTAAGTTAAACTGTTTTAAAATTAAGGTATGTGCACTATTTATTTATTTACTATAATTTAAGTTCTGGGGAAAGTACAATATATTCTGAGAATTACCACAGGGACATGAAGTGAGCACACACTGGTGGAAAAATGGTACCATACTGAAAGATTGGCTTTTGTTGCAGAGCTCCACAAAACTTCAATTTGTATAAAGTGCAGTATCTGCAAAGCACAATAAAGTGAGGCACAATAAAATGAGGCATGCCTGCACATTTTAGAGCCACAGCAATCACATTTATGCTATGGAGTCTTGACTCGCAGTATACAATTCTGAAGATTCTTCTAAACCCAGATATGCATTTTAAAATATACCTTCACCCTGCATTCACATTAAGTGTTTCATCAATATCTTCAACTCCAGGAATCTAAAATTAGCTCATTACCTATATTCTCTCTTTCATCTCAGTGTGCAGCTTCTTACATATTTCCAATCTAGGATCAATTTAAATCTAATCAATTTAAGCTAGAATGTTAACACTACCAGCAATTTAGACTCTTCCCTGGTATAATTTCTTCCTCATCTGTCTCTCCATTTTCATTACTATGAGTACATTAAGGTTGTGTTGAATAATAAAGAATTTGTCTGGTCTTTGTCCTGGACAGGAATCCAAAGCCTTTGGAATTTCTCAAGTGATAGGAATGTCTCTGTCTTTCAAAGTGGGCCCCTCACTGTAGAGGAGGAAATGGGGGAGTGGAGATCAAGTTCAATCATGTTGGCAAAGAGTCAATCAATCATGCCTATGTAAAGAAACACCAACAAGGCTACTGTACAGTGAGTCTTGGGTGAGCTTCCTGGTTAGTGAGCACATCCAGAATGATGCATTCTGAGTTTGTGAGAATACATGAAAGCTCTACTTTGAAACCCTTCTAGACCTTACCCTATGTATGTCTTCATTTAGCTGGTTCTGCTTTTTTATTGTTTATAATAAAAGTACTGTCATAAGTATACCCTTTTCCTGAGTTATGTGAATTATTCTACTGAATTATCATATCAACCCACGGGAGTCATAGGACACACCAAATTTGTAGACTGTTAGTCAGAAGTGCAGTTGGCCTGGGAACCTCTGAGTTTGAGATTGGTATCTGACAAGAACAGTCTTACTGGGATCTTTGCCTCAACCTACGGAGTTTACACAAACTATAGGTTGTTAGTGTCAGAATTACATTACAGTATTTTAGGCTACCAGATGAAATATGGGAGACTAGTTAAATACAAATTTAAAATAAATAGCATGATTTTAATATACATAAATACCAGATATTACAAGGGACGTACTTATACCAAAAATTCAGAAATTCATATTTAAATGGGCATTTTGAGTTTTATTGTTATTTTTCCTAAATCTGACAAATCTACACCCTAAAGCAGGCTCTCATTTCTCCTTATGTAGAAGTCTAATAACTGCCCTTCCTTTTTCCTGGATCTATCTTTTCAAATCCTCACTACATGTTGCTTTTAGATTATTCTTAGACATAGCTATGATCAGGTCTTACCTTAAATACATAGAGATTTGTTAGCCTGGCATTGATATCCATTTACAAAGCACCATAGACTTTAGAAGTTAGTCAGAACTGGGTTGAAATTCTTGTTTCCCCATATACCAGCTGGGTAAAATTAGAAAACTGATTCTCTCTCTCTGGTTCCCAATCCCTTCATTGTAATATGAGAATAGCAATGTAGCAGAATGTTATTTTGAAGAGAAAAAGCAACTTTGGATCTACCCTTAATTGGTCAATGACATTGGAGTAGGCATAGAGAATGAACCCATTCCAGCATTTTTTGACTATTCACCTTTATTAAAAGTCTTGGGTTTTCTGACACTATTTCTCCCTCTGATTTTCCTCTTTGTCCATTTAACCCTTTATATTAATGCTTCCATGAAGTTGTGTCATTGGTCCCTTTTCATTATATATCCTTTTTCTAGCGATCTTCCAAGATCTTAAATACCGTTAAACTCCTACTATATGTGAATAGATTTCAATTATGGACGTTATAGATTCCAACATCCATCTGTTTACTAGACATGTCTGAGTGTCCTATGGTAGCCTTAGGCCTTCTACAATCCTTTGCTCTTCCCTCATTGCTTGTTTCTTTAAATCACATCAGTCTGTTAAGTGGGCCATCCAGAAGGGTCAGAGTATCTATTCATCTCTCCCTCATGCCTAAACACACACACACACACACACATACACACACACACACCGCGTCAAATTCTGTGGTTTTGTTTTCTAAATTAGCTCTCTCCTCCGTATGTGCAGGTTCTCTCCTTGTCATAGGGCCATCAACACCTCTTCTCTGGACTGTTGCTACAGTGTATCAGTGAAGGTCTAACCTCCAAACAGAAACAGTTCTGAGTTCTTAACTACAGTGAATTTATTTCAGGGAACTGGGCACACAGGTTGGAAGAGGACAGCAACGCAACCCGGGTATTAGCAACAGCAGGAAGCTGTTTATCTTCCCTGAGCTAAAGAAATAAAACAGGAGAATCATCTGGCAGAAGCCAGGACCACAGCAAGGGTTCTGCCTCCATCCTCACTCCCTTTCAAGGCATATTCTCCAATGCTGCCTTTCTAAAAGGTATATCCCATTATGTTTGTCCCAATGCCGAGAACTCCTCAGTGGTTTTCTACTGCCCGCATGTAGTCAGAGCTCACTGCATTTTTGACTGCCATGCTGTGCCATGCCCATCACCCCCCAGAAGCCTTCTATTCTCTTACAGACTCCATTCTCTAACCCGGAATCCTCCCACCCTACATGCTAACAACTGCAAATGCCTTCTCATCTTTCACGAACTATATTGAAAGTCATTTTTATTATGATGTTGTGTGTTCCTCCTCTTTTATTCCCATGTTGTGTGTTCTCCCTCTTTTCCCCTCCTCATTCTCTCTCCCTTCCTCCACCCCCATCTCCTCTTCTGTTTTCTCTCCATTTGTTCTTCTTTTCCCTTTTTTATTCTCACTAATGGTATGAGTTGTTCCTCCATGAAAATCTCTATGTTGCCACTGTTTTCACATTACTGCAGCTGTGTGTGTGCACACATTCATATGCACATGTATTTGCATATTTTGGCATGCAATATTCGGTTATATGTCTATCCTTACCAGCTTTTAGCCACCTTTAGGGCAGGAGTATTCATCACATATCATATCTTTTATCAGTTCAATAATTTATTGAAAGATGTCTTGAATTAATCTGGTGCTCTCAAATATATAGATTCACATATTTCTAAGACTGGAATTAAAATCTTAACAAACATTTTATGAGAATTTCTTATTGCATGAGAAAAAATTCTTGAAAGAGAAAATATTTCTTACATTAGTTTTTCCAGGGCGAATACAGGTTGTCTTTTTTTCTCTGATGCTCTTTCAACACAGTTTGAGTGGGATTACTAGTGTGGCTGGTGCTCATGAACATAGATCCCTTCTTTCCTTATAATTCTAATGCTTAAAAGAATATGTAAAAAAAAATTAAAAATGTATGCTTTAGCCTCGGGAAGAATAAAACAATATGAGACATATTCAATATACCAAAAAAAAAAATCTCTACCTTTAAAAAATACCCTACTTTTGGTTGGGCTCTTCATGAGTTATATCAAGAATATTTTATTTGTTTTACTACAGTTTAAAAGACTTTTTCTAATTCTCTAGCTCTCCTGCCGCCACTTACGGGCCATTTTACTGAGCAACTATTGAAAAACAATAGATGCTTTCCTAACATTAATTTATTTAATATTCACAATAACTACATGAATGGGGGTAACTGTTTCAGCTCTACGTTATAGATGAGGGAACTGAGGCACAGACAAGTAACTTGCTCAAGGTCACATGGAGGCGGGCTGCAGAACTGGGATATGAGCCAGTTCTGACCTCAGAACCCATATACTTAGCCACTACGCCATTCTTCCCTATGTGCCAACATTTCTTTTCACCACAGCACCTTCAGCTTAAGAATAGAGAGGAGGGAATAGGAAGCACACTGTGTCCTTCACAGCTTATCCTCTCTGTCCTCTATGGATAAAATGTGCCAATGAAGGAATGACATTACTGCTATAAAGTAATCGCTAGGGTCCTTCTGCTGACCAAGAGAGATCTAAGAGTGATGTAGTTTGGAAGCAAAGAAAAATAATATTTGCATGTATTTACAACCTGCCTTTCTCAGAAAGGATTTAAGGTGTTTCACTAAGATATGTACATTACTGACAGATAAAGTAAATTAAAATAGGTAAGAAGCAAAGCAAAAGGAAAGTTGGGATAGAGCAGTACGGTGAACACACACAACACAGGCCATGAATTTCTAGTGACTTGGCAATAGCTAGCTAGACGTTTGTCTCTAAGCTACACACCGGCCAATGAAAACAGAGAAATGAGATGAAATAGTTGATTTTTCTACAAAATACAAATAAAGTAGTTGCTCAAGAGAAGCCCAAATATTTCCAGTACTAAGAATAGAGAGAAATAATTTCCATGGTCTTCCAGAAAGCACTCTGTATTACATAATAAGCAGCATCCTCACAACCTGACCAGAGTCTAAACAGAAACGAATATCAAAGATGGCTTTGCACAAAATTCCTTCAAAATATGCATGAGGTATGTAAAACATGGGCCACAGATTCAGTTGTGCCAGAAGTGGTGTTTTATTATTTTAAACCTCTTTGAGAAGTGGTCTCGTATAGTCTGTTACAGACTACCTAGATTTGAATCCTGGCTTTGTAACTTCTGAGCTGTGAAACATTGGGCAAGACCTCTCTGGGCCTCAGTTTAATCATCAATAAAACAGAGATAATAATAACAATAACTCTCTCATATGGCTGTGTGAGACTTTCATTAGTCACTACACATAAAGTGCTTAGGGTGGTGTTTGGGACACGGTGAGCGCTGTCTTCATTTTTGCTGTTATAGGGATTACTGAATACCTAAATTTATTTTTCAAGAACCTATTTCCCAGGTGACAGAAACTTCATCAATTCAGGGTTTTGTGTAAGTTCCAGAGAGCATATTTACCGGCCTGACAATGGGGAGGACTTGGAGGAGCTCGGTGAGAAGGCATCTGGTCCTTAGTGCCATCAGTCCCCCTTAGCATTCCTTTGAATTTCCTCTTTCTTCTTGTTAAAGCTCTTGCTCCAAACAGGTTAATGTTTATTCCCAACTATTGCATGCCCTTGGGTACATGGAGATCAGTTTACTTCGTCTCACAAAGTGATGGGATCAGGGGAGGCAATGAGTTTGCCTTAGGCCCATCTGTCTCTGCCATCTTACTGACTTCCCTGGCCCCACCTCAGAGAAAAAACACAGTTCCCATTTGGTATCCTATGAATGAGCCTACTGGGGAACTATGTGGATAATCCACCTCCTGGGATTGACTAGGGGGAAGAAAGGGTGGCTCACACTCTTTTTAGATATCATCATTTATGCACTCATCACTTCTCTTCCATCAGGAGAATTCTTACTTTTATCTCAGTGGCAAAGTGGAGGGCAGCTTTGCGTGGGTCATCATATCTTCTTCACAAACTCATCTATGCTGCAGTCTTGGCTTGTGCAACTCAAAAGACAAGAATCGGCATCTTCTCTCTCAGTGCTTCTGATGTGTGATTCCATCCCCAAGACAATGAATGTGGAGGGCTGGCAGAATGGGGGATGGAGGAGTGAAGGTGTCCACTGGATTGTGCCTACAGTGAGTGAGCTAACACTGGTCTAACATTCCCCAACATATCCTACCACATAAAATTAATTATAGCATTTTTCCTAAGCATACTTCAGTTAATGCAATTCCATAGTTGTCTAGTGTGATGAGATCCATATTTGAAGCTTTCTTCTCTTTATATTAATACCTAGGCAGATTTGAAAGAAGACAGAAAAATGGAAAGACTGAAGAAAAGAGCAACATAAGAATTATGCAGATTTTTAAAAATGAGATAATACAGTGATACTTTGTTTTTTCAAAATTCTGAATAGTGGGCACAACTTGGTGCTGGTTGATCCAGCAGGAGCTCCAAATGGTCTATTCCAATGGTGAATTCAAACTATTTTTTAAGCTGTAAACAAGGCTAAAATAGCATGCAACAATTTATATGAACAACACTCTATTTTCATATACTCTACACCACTAAGACTAAGATATATTAGGTAAATCTTTCAGTTATATGTTGTATGCTGATAAACTCAGGACAAAGAACTATGCAATTACAAGCCCACACAGGCCTTCAAAGAGCCAGTTCTTTAACACCTTTATTTCACATATGAGAAAAGTAGGACTGAGAGGGTTATTTGAAATCACATTCTTTTTTACATAAATATATTAAAATTTAAGAATACAAGAATACACCACATAAGATTTATTTGTCTTTGGACCGAGAATTCTGCTGCTGGATAGTCATGCTGACCAATTTTTGACTGTAACTCTGCATGCTTTCTATGACTAGAAGGCCTTTAGAAAGGTCTATTCAGTAAATTCAACAAGCATCCAGTGAATCTGTAAATGCCTCATGGATAGGTGCTTACTTTATCCCAACAGTGCTTAGTGAAATATCCTGGAGAAAATGTATCCTAATATGTTTATTAACTTTGATGATGAGGAGCAGCATATATTGATGACCGTACAGCCTAAACGACCTTCACGTTTTCTTCATCTCTTACAATCCTGTCTGTTCTTTAAGGCTCAGGCAATGCCCAACCCCAGTCATGATATTTTTTCTGACTATTCTAGCCTACCCTTATTCCTCTCTTCCTAACCACCTATTTCCCTTTCCATCACATACCTATTCATTTAAATATATATCTCTACCTAATTACATGACTATGTTTCAGCATAATCTCCATAACTAGATATTAGATTTCCAAAGATCATTTACTATATTCTACACCTTTAATGTTCCACTCATCATCATCGTCACCAAAGCTTCAAAGATGAGGCACAAAGATTATGCATCAATGTTTCCTTTATCCTCTTTGAAGTACCATAATTATTTCTAAATTCCAATATTCTTTTGTCAGGTTTTAGGGGAACTACCCATTTCCAAAGCCCTAAGTTTTGCCAAGTAAGTTACGTCTAACCTTCCTCTATACTCAATCTTTCCATCGTAAAATCACAAATATTTTAAGCCATTCCACAAATGTGGAAGCTAGACTTTCTTCCCCCATTCTAGAAAACTTCTCTAGAATGTTTTCATTTCCATTTCACATTTTGAAGTCTGGTAGGCATATATGCAAACACTATATACCACTGTGTTGTAAAGGGTAAAATAACATTTTCTATTTTATTATTAACATTCTTCCCAATAAAGGTAAACTTTTAACATGGAATAAGAAAATAATATTGACAAAAGTGTTTAAAAAAACTGTTCTATAGTTTAATATTTCCTAATAATCTATATTGGAAATACAATAAAACATCATATTAGACATACAGGATTAATTGTGTTTTGCAATTTTAACCCAAACATTATTTTATTCCCTGTGAGGTTATCTAATGAATAACTTATGATTAACAAAAAAAGCTTAAGTACCCTCTAGAGTGCATTGCATACACAGAAGGATGATGTCAGGAAATCATACTATTGACCAGATAGAAATAATAAAAGTATAATTTGTCAACTATTCAAATTGGAAGAATAACAGATGAATCATTAAGCCTGTATTCATCCAAAGTATAATATTATAAAAATTTCAGCAGTGTCTAAATAGCTTATCTTGTGGGAGGTCAGGAGCAGGTGTTTTGGACAAATAAATTTTGAATCTTGAATATATTGTTTTCAGCAAGTCTTTCAGTGGTGGTTTATTAGTCCTTCAGATTGATATGCTTGAATTTATGGCAAACCACTTAACAGAAAGTCTGCCAATCCACAGAAAGAATGCTTAGAACTTCAACTTATAGGCTGTATCATGTTGACAGTGTAGTCTTTCAAAAGTAGTCTATAAAAATGTACCACATAATGGTAATATTGACTGATCAAAAAACCCACAATTATGTATACACTTGAAGCTTCAGTTTTTCTCTAGCTCAAACTTTTGCTGCTTTCCAGAGGCTATCTTTGGGAAAAATATTCATTTATATATATATATATGCAAAAACATTTACATTTTAGCACACTTGATAGTCTTTAAGCTATTAATATTATTAAAGACCTTCAGTCAAAAACCACCTGGATCAGATCTGTCATTGGACAAATGTCTGTTTCCTGACCCACCGCAATGAGGGAAGTGTGGGGAATCTCAGTAAGAATGTGTCTGCCATAACTTATAGATTTGAACTTGTGGTAGGTGTTTTGGGGGAGAGTTCACAAAAGCAGGATTTTGCTCTGGATTGGATGTTGTCAGAAACCAAGAGCTCTTTGGTTTGGGTATCTTACTCATATTCTCTGATTGGGTATTTTAGAAATTCTTAACCATCAATCAAGAAGAATGAAGGGACGTTAAAGCTGTGATTGGTGATCAGAAAAACTGGATAAAGAAAATGTGGTACATATATACCAAGGAATACTAATGCAGCCATAAAAAAAGGATGAGTTCATCATGTCTTTTCGTGAAGGACGTGAACTTTCATCCAGGGACAAGGGTGAAGCTAGAAACCATCATTCTCAGCAAACTAACACAGGAACAGAAAACCAAACACTGAATGTTCTCACTCATAAGTGGAGTTGAACAATGAAAACACATGGACATAGGGAGGGGAACATCACACACCAGGGCCTGTCAGTGGGTGGAGGGCTAGGAGAGGGATAGCATTAAGAGAAATACCTAATGTAGATGATGGGTTGATAGGTGCAGCAAACCACCATGGCACGTGTATACCTATGTAACAAACCTGCACGTTCTGCACATGTATCCCAGAACTTAAAGTATAATATATGCAGATAGAAAATATCTGGTCTGCAATTTTCTGGTCTGCAAAATGTTTATGTCTTTGGCTGAGTTCGGGTGTGCATATGTAGTAGTCTCATATTTGTCTAGCCCATTATGATCACTTAGGGTCCTTGTGTAATGCTGATTGTGGGTTAAATTCAGTATTCAAGAGAAGAATACCACAGCCCACCAGGCCCAGATATCAGCATCTGCCTTTCTCTTTCTTTCTTAATATATAAAAAACTGAGCATAAAGTGGGTGGGGTCATCATTCCTACAGAGTAAAATAGAGTCACAAACAGGAACTCAACTCCACTTTATTTATATTATAGGCTATAATCAGCATCTTATATATTTTTGGCATTACTCTGTGTTAGAAATATAGCAAATATTTCTATAAGTATTTCAACTAACTCACTTCTTCCTGCGACAAGTAACTATTGACTTTCAACTACAGAAAGTCTTTGTCAAAATCTGTAAATGGTGTGTCAAAATTCAATATCACTGTTACAAAGCTAACGAAATAGGAACTAGGTGAAAGATGAGAGTGAGTCTACACTCACATCACATCTGAATTTCTAGATAACAGCATTTTGTCATGAGTGTTTCCTATATGCGCAGGCAGTCCCAAAACTTAGGACTACAATAATGAATAAGATCAAGACCCTATCCTGTGTATTTTCTGCCTTATGATAGGATTATAGTTTTCTCATTCCACAACTTATATTGTGAAATAAAATTACATCACTCTACTGGGTAGTCAAAAAAGAAAATTAATATTGGTCTACACCATGTGTTCATGGCTGGTTTTCGTTCTTATTATAGTCAATGTAAACTTTTTTTTTTTTTTTTTGAGACAGAGTTTCGCTCTTGTTGCCCAGGCTGGAGGGCAAAGGTGCGATCTCAGCTCACCACAACCTGCAACTCCCAGGTTCAAGCGATTCTCCTGCCTCAGCCTCCCAAGTAGCTGGGATTACAGGCATGCGCCACCATGCCTGGTTAATTTTGTATTTTTCGTAGACATGGGGTTTCACCATGTTGGTCAGTCTAGTCTTGAACTCCAGACCTCAGGTGATTCGCCCGCCTCAGCCTCCCAAAGTGCTGGGATTATAGGCATGAGCCACTGCGCCCAGACCAATGTAAACTTTTAATTAGATTTTGGCCACTGGTTTGCTGGTTCACTGATGAGTTGTAAATATTTCCTCTCAAGTCCACAAGCATCTCACATAAACTCAAGAGGATAAAAATTCTAATTGCATTCCCATTATGGAAGAAGTTTTTTTTTTTAATTGTTTATGCTATCAGTGGGAATTTGATTTGTTTTAAAACTTGATGTTCATATGCAGATATAAAGTTATAAGATAAAGTTCTGTAAATCACCCTGTAATAATACACAGCAATTAAATTAGGCCACTAAATAAAAACCATGCCAAATGTAGAAATTCACAAGTTATTAAAAAAAAATTTTTTTGAAATTTTAACTATTTAAATTCAATATTAAAACCACAAACAAAAGTAGTACATATTGTTATTTTCACAGGGCAACAGTATAATTATCTAAATAGGTCCTAGATGTTAATTATCTACCTATGTACCTATCTATGTATCTACCTATTTACCTACCTATCTAACCATCTATGTCAATTTTAGGTCCTAGATATACTCCATCTGCCTATCAACTATCTGTTGATTGACTGACCTATCTATCTACATACCTACCTATCCTTGATAAATTAAATGTCTTAAATTTCTTAAAACTGTCTTAATTTTAAACCAACTAGAATACTGGCAAATATCAGAAATATCTTATTTTCTTCTTCTTTATCTCGTGTGTTAGTATTTAGAGAGACTACCATCCTCTCTAAACCTAAAAACATACACAGTATATCAAATAAAACCTCCCCAACAGTTTTTGTTTCTATAATGAGGATGCTCTTGTAGTTTCATTATTAAAAGAAATATACATATACTCACATAATCTAGCCTTGTCTGCTATTTATTCATTCAGTCACAAAATAAATATTTACTGAGTGTCCTCCAACTATTTGTAGGAAATTGTGTGGAACAGAGCAATTAAAATAAAACAAAACACAGTGCTTCATCTTAAGGAGTTTGCAGCCTAGGAGGAGAGATTAAGGCATGTACACAAATATTAAAAGAAAGCAGTTATCATTACAGATAGGGGCAAAATCTTCTGAGAGTTCAGACAAGGCAGTGATGGCTCCAGGCTGGAAATATCATAAGTTTTCACAAGAAAAAATGTATCTTAGCTATGGATTAAAATATAGGATTATAGATAGAAACTGGGGTACATCTACTGTGTTCCTTGGGGACCCCTGCCTCCCTAATTCTTAGTTCACCCCCAGTTCTTCTTCACATTCATTACTATAAAGTTTTTGTTTGACTTAGTCTTCTGCGGCTCACCTTCCAATCTAAAGGCAGGGCTCTTTCCATTTAATTTTCTTAATTTCATCTGGCTATCTCATCTAATATCCCAGTTTATAGCAATAATTTTTTAATTAAAAAATGATAGTGGGCCGGGCGCGGTGGCTCAAGCCTGTAATCCCAGCACTTTGGGAGGCCGAGACGGGCGGATCACGAGGTCAGGAGATCGAGACCATCCTGGCTAACACGGTGAAACCCCGTCTCTACTAAAAAATACAAAAAACTAGCCGGGCGAAGTGGCGGGCGCCTGTGGTCCCAGCTACTCGGGAGGCTGAGGCAGGAGAATGGCGTGAACCCGGGAGGCGGAGCTTGCAGTGAGCTGAGATCCGGCCACCGCACTCCAGCCTGGGCGACAGAGCCAGACTCAGTCTCAAAAAAAAAAAAAAAAAAAAAAAAAAAAAAAAAAAAAAAAAAAAAAAATGATAGTGACATATAATATGCATTGAGGCGATAATTTGAATCCTTTTCTTTTCACATCCATCCCAGCAGTTATGCTTCCCTAGTTTCCCATAACTGAAACTGGGAAGCACACTTTTTATACAGTCCTCCAAAGAAAGGGAAATATAACATGCTTCAAGGTGTTCAAACTTCAAAGAAATCAAACTGTTGTTAAGAGGGAAGTATACACAGTCTGAAGTGCACCTAAAACATTTCTGTAAAAGGTATCCAAATATCTATTCATTCAGTCATTCATTTTTCTTTATTTTTCTTTTGACTCAGGCTGGTGTGTAGTGGCAAGATCTTGGCTCACTGCAACCTCCACCTTCTGGGTTCAAGCGATTCTCATGCCTCAGCCTCTCGAGTAGCTGGGAATACAGGTGTGCACCACTACATCTGGCTTTTTTTTTTTTTTGTCTTTTTAGTAGAAATGGAGTTTGCTATGTTGGCCAGACTGGTCTCAAACTCCTGGCCTCAAGTGATCCTTCCACCTAGGCCTCCCAAAGTGCTGGGATTACAGGCATGAGCCGCCACATCCAGCCCAGTCATTCATACTTCTATTCAACAAATGTCTCTACAATACTATTATATACCAGTTACTCTTGTAGGACTCTTTTAGAACTAAGTTCTCGATTTCCTTGGGTTTACATTCTAGTGGGAGGTGACAGTAAGCAAAGAAAACAAAACAACCAGTGAACAAATAGATAAATAAACTGCATAAACAAACAAAGCGAAATGAACTATAATGTTGTCAGCACTATGAAGATTACCAATATCAGGCGACAGGCTACTATGATGAGGTGTTTACTTCATCTGGGAAGTCAGGGAAGCCCTCCTCAAAGGGATGACATGTCAGATGGGACTTACATGACAAGAAGGAATGACCTTATAAGAATCCCAGGGGAAGAGCATTCAAGGCAGGGCGAACTGCCCTACAGTGAGAGCAGTGGGAGTGCACATGGCATGTCTGAGAAAGAGCCACATGGCTAGAGCACAGAGATGAGAGGACCGTGGTACAAGATGAGGACAGAGAGCTGAGCAGGAGGTTCCAAAGCCAGGACAAGGAATACAGATTATATTCTAATTGCATTGGGAAGCAATTGACAAGTTCTAAGCTAGTGAGTGGCATGGTATCATTATTTTAAAAGATTATCTGCTATACACAGGATGCATTCTAAGGAGTAAGAGTGAATTTCAGAGACCACATTACGCAGCAATAATCTGGGCAAGAGAAGATGATGATCTGAACTAAAACTGGACAGAAATAGATGAATTCAGAAGATATTTTTAGAGATAGGACTTATAATAGATTGGATATGAGAAGATGCAAAAACCAGAATAAATGCTAACTCCCAGCTTTATAACATAGACACACCGGATGTATGTAGATGAAATTGGCTGAGATGAAACAATTGAAGAGGAACAGATCTGTGAGACACATGACCAAGAGTTGTTCTTGGGACACATTAAATTTGAGATGCTTGTTAGAGATCCATGTGAAGAGTTTAGGCAGCTGGAAATATGAGTCTGAAGGTCCAGGGAAAATTCAAGTCTGGAAATAAAGATTTTTAAAGCATTTCAGAGACAGATGGTATTTAAAGTTATAGGATCAAAATTCATCACCTGGAGAAAGAATACAGCCTGACAAGAGAGGAAGGTCCAGGAGAGAGTCTTGAAGAACTTCAATGTTTAGATATTGAGCAGAGGAGAAATTAATCCAGAAAACTGAGAAGTAGCCATTCAAAAGGGAAGAAAACTAAGAGAGTGTGGCGTTATCAAAGTCAAGAGAAGAAAGTGCTTCAAGAAGGAGGGAGTAGTCAACTCTGTTGAATGATGCTAGGAGTTAAGAGAGGTGAAGATTGGATTTGTCTAAATGGAGGCCACTGGTAACCATAACAGCTCTGTTAGGGGAGTGCTGAGGAATCTCGGGGCTTTTTCCTGAATGGGATGGAGTTGAGGAGAGAAGAGGAAATGAAAGAATAGAAACAAGACTAGAGACAACAATTTCAAGACATTTTGCTCTAAATAGGGCATAGAGAAGTGGGGTGGCATATGGGGTTAAGAGAGGATTTTGTGATAGATGATGATAAAGTTTTTTGTTATTATTATTCACGTTGGAATGATCTTGTATTTACAGGGAAATATTGCAGAAGAAAGAACAGAGAAACTACAGCAAAGCCTTGTACAAGAAGTAGACTCCACAGAGGAACATGATCATTGACCTCAAAAAGTTATTTCGGCTATGATTAGAAGCCAATTTTCTTTCAGTTTGTACTTTTGTCTACATTAAAGAGACTGATAAATGATATAAGAAAATAGTTAAGCCCACAACATCTAATCTGCATACCAAGGCCTCATCTGCCTCTTTACAGACTCTTATCTTCACTACTCAACTGGTGAAGGGAGTTCTAATCTGCTTGGTTATATTCCAGGACACCAATTCTGCCAGAGTTACCAGCAGTTGGAACAACAAGCATTCAAAGGTCATACAGAAAGGTGTGATTCTCTCTTCCTTCTTTGCTACTGCACTAGTAAGAGACCAGAGTCTCCACCTGCTGTGGTCCCACCTTCCTCTCCTTTGCTCCCTTTGCCTATCTTTTCCCTTCCTAAGGAACAGCTTTCCTGCAGGTAGAGGCTCCAGGCAACTCTTTTCTGTCCCTGATTCTCTTCCCTTTTCTCTCCTACCTTATAGAAGTAGTTGGTAGTCTTAGGGCTTTTTCCATCAATGGAGGACCCTGTTAGATTCCTTTCTAGAAAATCATTTTCCTTTCTCAAGTGTGATACATCCTAAAATTCAGATTTGGGCTTCAGAGCTAAAAAAGTGTTTTGTTTTTGTTTTTGTTTTTCCTATCCAGGCTGCCATGGATTGGGGAAAAAAAATTTAAAAATGTAGGTCCATTGGACAGATATCAAATAATACTCACAAATTATTATCTCCAAAATCCTTGTCCCCAAATACAAACAAAGATGCATTAAGACTTAATTATCAGAGTACTTAATCAAAAGCAAGTTAGGATTTGACGGATTTGGTTTGGGCAGTCCCCGCAGAGTAGTCTTGGACAGAGCCCTCATTTTACCTATGGAAGTTAGAGGTTCTGAACCAAAAAAGATGTTGTCTTTACTCCCATAAACTTGAGCTACCCTACAAAGAATATTGACAAATCCAGGAGTTATCTTGGACTCTGATCCAGATGTTAACTTGTTACCACTCTGAGTGGTTTCCCACATCATGCCCCTGCTACCTGCCCTGTTAAGCTACTACTTTCCTATGCTTGTGCACTTAACCAAACTTTTATTATAGTCTCTTCACCCCCTTCTCACCTGTGACACTACCATTTTATTATTTTATTTAATAAAAGTTTGGGAGGCCACGACAAGAGGATTGCTTGAGTTCAGGAGTTC
Organism: Papio anubis; assembly: GCF_008728515.1. Classification (NCBI taxonomy): domain Eukaryota; kingdom Metazoa; phylum Chordata; class Mammalia; order Primates; family Cercopithecidae; genus Papio; species Papio anubis. Next base: position 100,731,911 of record NC_044983.1, on the reverse strand, counting down.
AAGAACAGTCTGGGCAACACAGGGAGATCCTGTCTCAACAAAAAATTTTAAATTGCACCAGGTTTGGCGGTGTGTACCTGTAGTCCCAGCTACTTGGGAGGCTGAAGTGGGAGGAAGTTGAGGCTGCAGTGAGCTGTGAATGTGCCACTGCACTCCAGCCTGGGAGAAAGAGCGAGACCTTGTCTCAAAAAAAAAAAAAAAAAAAAAAGTTTAAAACTCACACTTAAGTAACATGATAGTTTCCTTGCAGTTGCTTAAAACTACTGGTAAGTATCTCTGGACCTATGAGCACTTTATCTAGCAAGTTGTGCATCTTTCATAAATAATTACATATCTAGATCACATCATACCATTTTATTTATTAAAAAGTTTCACCCAAGACTAGTTTACTATGTGGGATTTCTTGAGAGTTGGGGCCATGTCATGCTCATGTTTAATTTCCTCTAGGCTCTGTCTATACAAAACTTACGTATTACCAAATTGAGAAATAGTATATGTAATAAGTAAACAGAAAGACCCAAAAGGGGAAGAGAATTGACATCCTATTCTTAAAAGAGTTCCATTTGTATATTAAAGTTTGCCAACCCCAGCACTTGAACAACCTTTTATTTTATTTTTTGTACACAATCTCTAGTTCATTCCTTCTTTTATCATGACTTTCTGCCCTCACAGCCCAGGTGTTGCCTATTCCAGTGATTAGATCAAAGATGACCTTTTATGTGTGAAGACAGAGGTAAAGAAAATGCTTATTAAAAGTCTCTGCCTATTGTATGTCATCAGTTAAGAACTTTCCTTTCCTATCTGATAGAGGGACAACGTCTTCCTTTATCATTTCCTTGGGTTTAATGTATTTAAAAAATATAGTTTTCATTTTTCTTGTTTCTTTATCTCATTTATTTAGTTTTGTTGTAGTTGTTGTTGCTATAGTTTTTCTCTGGCTTGAATATGCAGTTAGGCATTAACTTCTCTGCAATTTATTTAATCGAATAATCTATCTTCCATTTTGTTAGCACTCTTTATTTATATTTTTAAGGCACGTGTTTATTCATGTGAGATTTCTTTTACTCTGCCTATATAATCTGTAATGATGATTGTAAGGCCCAGAGAAGCTCTCCTCTGTGAAATTAAGACTACTCTTCATCAGATTCCTTTAAGAAATGGCTTGAGATTTCAGGAGCAAAAAACTATCTTACTCCCTAAATGGAAGTTTAATAGAGAGAAAGAAAAATAAAATTGAAGAAAGGAAATAATAAATGAATTTGGAATGCCAAGTTTTAAGAGCTCAAAATTATTTCTAGACGTACCTGCTGAGAAAGAAGAATCTTGTGAAAATGTGAATGAAGGTTCAATGAATGGTTGGCTTAACCGAAGAAGTAAAAATTAAAATATGGGTTGTTTTGACTCTTTCTAGATCCTCTGCTTTCATCTAATGGTGATAAGAAAAGGGCCAATCACAATGGAATAGTGAGGCTAGAAGACCAAGGCAATTTGCCAACAAGAGGTCTTCTGGCCAACAAGAATAGTAATGGACTTCTTGTTTTATAAATCCTTAAAGATAAGAAATCTTATATCTAAAACCATGCTGGTCAGACCACTTGGTGCCCTTATGTATATGAACTGGGAGATAATCTACGGATTCTGAATATTATTCCTACCTAAAACATTTTTCTCCTACTTCCCTTTATATTTTCTGAAGTCCTTTTTTCATTTATTAAATTCCACTTTATTCTGATCATTATCATAAAACTTTTCTTGCTTCCTGTTAAAATTCCTAATATGGTACATGTCGTGATGGATAAAACTTAGAAGAGCTTTCCTTTCCTACTTATTTTCTTTCCTTTCTACATGATTATACTAAATACTAAATAACTCAAAAATATTTTGGTAATTTGAAAAATTAACTGCCCTTCAAGAAATTGTTTGAAGAGTTTTCTGTTATTTTTAGGTATACACTAATATAGACATGTTTAAATCAACCCTAGGACACTATGATATTTTAGTGTCCTCATAACAGTTACTCCAATCTCTGAATACTTTTGCATCTACCAGACTTTTATTTACCTAGAAAGCTCAGAAAACATTATTTTTATTATTGATATTATTATTATTACTTGTTAGAAATATTTTTATTTTCTACAATTTATTTTGTATATTTCAAATCTTCAAAAGTTACAACACTAAATAATAAACATGCACATATCCTTTGTTTAGAATTACAAATTGCTAGCATTTTGCTACATTTTCTGTATGCTTCTTTCCCAATCATAAAAATAATAATTTCACTGTTATCATTTTGCAAACCATTGGAAATGTAAGTTGCATGCACTATGACCTTTTATCCAAAGTAGTCCAATATATATCATCCGAGAAAAATGACATTCTATTATATAGCCAGAGTATATTTCACTAATTCAGAACAATTAATTTTGATGGACACAATTATGTAATACACAGTACAGATTAAATTTTGCCAATCATCCTAATAAGTACTTTACAGCATTTTTTTCTCCAATTAACAATCTAATCCAGTCTCATATTTTAGTCTTATATAAGGTGGTATCACATTTCTGTGACAGAATATGCAAATAATTTATATTTTAATTTCATACCTGCAGTCATGACCTAAAAATGTAATAATTCCTGTTCATTTACAAATTTCCTGAATTTGAGTTTGTATAACCACTTAAGGGTGTATATCTTGATCTGTTTCCTTTCATGACCTTCTGATTGCTCTAAAGAATCTATGCCCTTAGATAACATCTGTAACCAGTTCTTACATAACTTTTGATCTGGTTTCCTTCCACTCAGTTTACAAACTCTTCCTAAAATCCCTTCTGTTCTCGGATGCTGACAATGTAATTATCTCCATCCTCCATTATTTCCAGACCACATTACAACTCAGAAAAGCCAAGTGTACAGATCTACCTCATTTAACCTTCTAGAAGCCCATCATCAGCAAGTATAAATTCTTTAAATATTCAGCTTTTGGACTAACATGACAAGAGAAAATATTACTCAATTTCCTATCTTTTTCTCCTTGTTATATAATTTTGTTTGACCAGCTCGGTATATGTTCTAGCAAAATCTGTGTGTGGATATGGGTTCACACACACAGAGAGAAACAAGAGTATTAAAACAAAAGTATTAAATAGAGGCTTAACATTTCTAGGATTTAACAAAGTTCTACTTAACTTCTTGAATTCAGGCTTCATGTCCTGCAAAATACATACCTATACGGAGGAGCCAGACCTAATTAGCATCGCAGAGTCAGTAGCACCCAATATTTTAAAGATCCGTCTAGTAATGAATTATAGCATCTTCAAAATCCATCACAGAGGTTCATGAGGACAACTGCTGCTGTGTGTACACACAGCACAACACATGGAATGAAGAGCTCTGGCTTTGGAGTTAGATAAGTTGTGTTCAAATCCCAGATCTGTACATTACCAGCTAGATTACTTTGCGCAAATTACTTCACCTTCTCTGCCTTGTTTTCCTCAGGCATAAAATAGAGCACATATGCTATAAGTTAAAAACAATTCATATAAAAACTTTGCAACATGCCTTAACACAAAGAAAGTCTTCAGTAAGTGTCTCTATCAAAAGAAGAGCTGTGGTACACTTGCTCTTGACTTAATCACATTAATTTCACCAACCTGTGGCTGCTGAAGTCCCTCCTGCTGTAATAGCCCCTTTTATTCTCAGGTTTCCACAGAATCGTGTTGCACACACTATAATGCATATCACTAAGATGGTGCATCTGCCCCATAGGACAAAATATATAAAAAGTCATTTATGAAGGTTAGCCCAAACCTCCCATTCAATGTTTTTCCCTTTACAACATCTCTAAAGGATGATTAACTAAACACTTCTAAATGGAAATTTCATTACGCCACAATTTTGGAAAGGCAAGAATTATTACAAAATTATTTCTTATTCTGAACTGGTAGTTACCTCCCTTAAAAAACATCTATCCATTAGAATGAGCTAACATTTATTGAGTACTTAGCTATCATGCAATTTACATATGCTAGCTTTTGTTGTCTTCTCCATAACCATATGAAACAGGTTCTATTTCTTAACCCCTCCCCCAATGATGCTATGCCAGTTTTGCACTTGATTTACTTTGCACTGTCATTTCAATGAGTTGTTTCTCAGTGGTTTACTAGTGCTTCATATGAAAGGTGGACTGAGACCCTGGACCAGTAACTAGATATCCTCTCATTTATTACCATACATTTTAACATATTACTATAAATTATTCCTCCAAAGTCTTAAACATAATTGACAAACACTGATAAAATTCCCAAAAGAAATACATAATATTCACTGTTATAATCACAAACACATATATACATACTATTACATTTATATTTATTATTTTAATGTGTATTCATGCTCTTCAGTGAAATTTTATAACATTATAAGCTCTTGATATTACTCTCACTGTCCCCATAAGCACACAATGAAGTGGTTTACACAAACTACATAGTATAGGTCCTTTCCAGAAAGAAAAAAAAAACTCTTGGCTTACTGGATAGAAAAGTTACAAATTATCTACCCAAAGCACAGATCATAAACCTGACCCCCTTTTTAGATTTTTATTAGGACTGAAATAATTGATACTGACAGAACAAAGAGAAGATTCTTACAACCATAAAAATCATTTTGCTGCTACTAATATAACTGAATCCTACGTCTAATGGATTATGTGGCCAGGCCAGCCTCATAATATCATCTAGTAACTAACTCTGTCCATATGCTGGCGTTCAATGGCCAAAGGCCCCATTTAATTAAGAAGATGGATTTATATGCACTAATAATTCAAGTTAAAGCTTTGAGACCATAGCATTACCCAAGTTAAAAAAAATTTTTAACCTCACCATTTTTTCCTACTGAGTACACCTCCTATCTCTGCATGATGCCCCATCAAAAATAGACTTACAATATCAGATATGTTTAAAAATATAAAAGCATAATAATATTTAGCAGATATTTATATAATTCACGTCAGGATAATTGTCTTCAATTTTAAACAGACCCTCTTAACAAAGAGGGATTATTAATCTTGTGAAAACCTGATATTGAGATAAATCCATTTATCTGACATAGACATGGAAAAACATAGCCAGTTAAACATAGGAGCAAAGTTATCTAGAAATAACCTAATGGGCTCCTTCATGTGTGGTTTTATATATTTTATTATTTGCTCTAGTCATAAATCATGACATGTACACCCTTGGCTAAAATATCTTCTGGGAATAAAGCTCCCTCATTACAAAGTTAATGTTGAGAAGTACTTTGTAAATCAAATGAAAGAGAACCACTGGGACTCATAGCCATGCACTTCAAAAAGGTCCTAGGTCAAAGTTGCACATCACCTCAAGCTAAGTAAAGATGATAGAAATGGCAAGCCCTAGATAATGCCGAGACATGTTTTTCTGGAGCAGCTATTATGCACCAGGCACTGTGATGGGCTGTGCCAATACAACAACCCCTACTCTTCTTTCTCCTATCTTGAAATTTATGGATGCTGGGAGCAAAAACCAGGAAAAGGGAAACAGTATATTCCATAATCTAAACAGGGCAAAACACAGTCATTTTCATAATGGAAGTCAAGAGGAAAGGATTTGGGGAGGAAGGAACTTGCCATATTCTTGAGTAATCAGTTTCATAATGAAATAAATCAGGAATAAAATTAAAGAAAAAAAATTTTAAAAACCTTTGTTTCTCCCATTTGCTTAGTATAAATAAGCATCAATGTTTTAATTTAACTTTTGAATGCCTATGACAGCTAATTCAGTCTGATTGGGCTCAAAGTGGAAAGAGTACAAAGAGCACATAAACCAGCAAGGAAGACACATAGGGCCTGAGATTGTCTTAGGATTGACAGTAAGTACTAGTAACCAGTTATTACTTATCTCCTTAAAAGAATTCTCCTTGTGATACATCTGTCCAACTTATCTTCCACGTAAAGATTCAATATCTCTTTGCAGTAGGTCTTTAATAAAGAATTAACTTCATTTTGTTAAAAAAATGTAAAAAGAGGTTAAAAGATGCCTCCTCAGTGATTTCTGCTTTGTATGAAGCACTCTTTACTCTTGGATGTCTCCCTACCTAGCAAGAAAACCACTCTACTACAGATGAAAAGTCCAAGAGAGGTAATTCACTATCATAGACAATGCCTATTGATTGAATTATGTAAAATACCGTAACTTCCACACACAATTAAGAAGCAACTGACCTCAATTCAACGACAAGTCAATATGTCATTCTGCATTCAGAATTAGCATGAACACTCATTTTGAGATATGATAGTATCATCTTGATATCAAAAATGGTGCTTGGATTTTAACCCTTAATCCATCAGCAGTGAATTATTTAAACAACACATTTACAAAGATGTGCGAAGTTTTATACTTTTAAACTGTAAGTTTTAACAGAGGCTGAAATTATCTCTGGGGCTTTGGAAACCATCAATCATTTTTGAAAACTCTGAGGATTCTGAATTGCATGGAAAACTAAATGAAGGGAGGAATTAAATTAAGTTGTTCCCCAGAAAAGTGCCTACATTTGCAAATGTCCAAACAAACTGAGGAATCTCTGTCTTGTTTTGCATATCGAAGCCCAAGTCCATGCCACTAAGTAAGGTGGTCCTGGCTGAGCACATCAGTCTGTCTCGACGGTAGCCCATTCTGACTGGACTAAAAGGGAAATCATTTTTCTCCCTCACTAAGCAATATGGTTTCCTTTGGGGACTTTCCACGTTATATTTTGCTAAATGAACAAGCAAACAAAAACCACTGATGCTAACTAACTGCTGCTTGTTGATTTTATTGGATGAATATCTGAAAATGGATCAGAAAATTCTTTATAATCCCAAATTTCATTACTTACATTGGTCACTTTTACAAACTACTCCAGAGATTAGGCATCATATTTAATCACCTATTTAAAATATTGAAATTGAATATCTGATAATGGAATTTACTTCATTCCTTAAATTTGCTACCCCAAGACAGGCTTACCATCCACTGGAAGAAGTTTTATCTGGTTCCAGCAAACATGTTCTCAGCAATTAAGTCCTCAAATCTAAAACCTCGCCTTTTATATCACCATTCCAAAATTCAAATGAGATTTCTAACATAAGCTTGGGGAAGAGCAGACTTGCAAATTGAAAGGCCAATGATCTCTTCCACTCACCTATCACTGGATCTAAAATTACCATATATTAGCTTCTTCCTGTGAGTTACGTGATCACCAAAAACACATTGAAAGCATGCTAAATGCCCTAGTTGCTAATGAGACAGGGCAGGCAAGGGCCCTCTTTACACCAGCACTTATGAACGAAGCTGGTCTTATCAGAGTGAGTAATAAGGAAGTTTGGGGCTGAGAGCAAGTTGAGATAATAGAGCCCACGACAGAAAAGTTTAATGGGGAAGTGACAAGGAAGGAAGAGTGAACCAAAGAATAGAAAGGGAAGGACTAAACGGGAGGTGCAGTAGGAACAGTAATTATCAGTGCCCTAGAAGGCCAAAGATCAAGACCACAGACGTTCAGAGTTAAAAGCCCGCTTCTAAGGATGCACTATACAAGAAATGGATTGTCCGTTGGAGCTGGTTGCTGTCTAAGTGAACATAAAAGCATTTCTTTTTAAAGTTTGTTGATCTGAGGACTTTACAGGAGCTCTCACACTTGATTCAGCCAACAGACATCTTTGTCAATCCTGTAAAACAAAGGATCCATTTTTCTTGTTTTTTTTTTATTCTTGCAGCATGGATACTTTATGTAGACTTATCAAGACAGACACCATCTCTACATTTGATTATAAAAAAGTTTGGAGGTTAAAACGTCAAGCAGTTTAGTTACAATGAAATAGGGCTTTCTAATCTCTTTAATGGACTCTGACACATTTGTTGAATATAAGATCTTTACTAATTTGTAGTTGAGATGAATATATATAAAATTTCCCTGAACCTCTTTTTCCTGAACTTTTCTTCCTGATTTTAATTTAAATAAAAAGTGCCATAATTAATTTCAGAATGTAAATGTCTCACTCCTACTTGCCATGAATCATGTTTTTAATTGCCCTATTTCTTGACCTAGTAATTATTGCTTGTCTGAATTACATTAGCTCTCCCCTCCCCCAATCAACCAATTCCTACTTCCAGACAATATGTTATAGCATTATAAAAATTTACATTATAAAAATTAAGGTTGTCTTAGTAAAATGCAGCTCATATATATCAGGAAAGACATGCATTTTAAGTCTCCCCAACTTCTGAATAAACAATATGCCTACACAAATCTCCACTTAGTGTCAGAATTCTGTATTGAAGCTAAGACCACTATATAGGAATTGAGGCTGATAATGTCTAGCTGTAGTCCACAACACATCTGCCTCTTCTTTCTCTACAAATTTTCTTTGCTAGAAAAAAACCCTGTATCTCAGTTTTCAAGAATATGCAAGTAGATAAGACAGACTATAAACCACATACTGAGAAATATCTATTTATAAATTATTTAAGTTAATTTTAGAAAATTGAAGGAGGGAAAAATTCATTTTAAACAATAGATCTTTCTTCCTATATGCTCAGATCTCATGGCTTACATGGCTCCTTAGTATCCTCTATGTCCTGTTTTCACTAAAGCTATCTGTCTGCTCCATTCCTAAGTTTGGGGAAACTTAGGAATACATATCATTTATTATTGCACCTTCCACAGTGTGTTAGCACATGGCCTCATGGTAAGAAACAGTATGCCATAATAGCAATATTATGGCTGTGGGAGTTGGATGAAGCTCAGTTTGAATCTAAGACGCATTCTTTATTCCTTTGAGTCTAATTTGAAGTGTCAGTGTGAGGACAATATGATATAATCTGAATTAAAGCATGTAGCAGAATATCTGGTACGTGGTGGGCACATAATACGTGTTACTTTTCTTCATTCCTTCCCTCATTAAAATTAAAAAACTAAAACTTACAAAGGACATGTTACACAAATATTTCAAAACAAAATAATTTGGCAATGCTTTCACCTTAGACTCACATAGCAAAAGATCTTGTAAAATTTACATTTCATGGTGTGGCTACCCATAGCGGGAAGATAAAAATGTTTTCTATTAAAATATATTTAGCAAGCCACAGAGAAAAAGAAAAAATATGTGACACCACTATTATAGATGAAATGGAGACAATGATCATTTAAAATTTTATCAAGATCCTAAAACCTTGAAAGAGGTACTAAGAATTATCTTATGAAACATGTAATATTCATGTAGTCTGATTTTTTTCAAAGTCCTTGACCCATGTAAAGGTGAGTGGAGATACACGTTAATTCTTGATCACTTTCATGAATCCCTTTAAAAAGCAACCAAGTTAACCAAGTGAAAAGGAAAATATTGGCCAAGGGTTCTTTCTCCCACTCCAGCTGTCTTAGCACCCTCTAAACCCAGCTGGCTACCTTAGGGAATATTGTTAAATAATAAAATCAACAGCTATGCTAGAAGAAAACAATACTTTTATTTTTGACCTCTGATCTAGGTGTGACTCTTCTGATTTCCAACCAAGGGAATTCTGTACCAAAATTCTAGCAATCAATCAGTAACATGCAACAAATTTAAAATGAATGACACAACAATGCCAATATTACAAACGGGTTCACAAAGCTGCTACTTCCAATACTGTGTACACTCAAGACTTTCCGCACATTTATTCACTCAGGGGAAGACCATTTTGAGAAAAGGAACTGTGTTTTATTAACATAAGTATGACTTCTTCACCTTCCAAGACTCTAGCATTATGATACAAATCGGCACTTGAGTAATGTCAATACAATTAAAAATAATAAATATAACCAACAGAACGCAGCAATAAACAAAGCAATCTAAAATCTGAGTCTTCTAAATGAAGAGCCTGCTATCATCACAGCATCTCAGTGTCACTAATAGTAATAACCCTCTAGGGCATTATAACTTTTCAGTAGGCATCAGACATAACACAAATCCAATACAATCAGTATTAGCTGTGAAATACGAACTCAGTAGCACCAATATAAAGATCAGTTGCCCTGATCTAGTATAGTTATTGTCACCTCACAATATTACAAAATTTAAGAGGATAATGAAAAAAAAAATTGGCAGGGCAAATTCTGCCTCTACCTAAATAAAGTGCTTTAGAATCTCCTATGCAGTATGATTTTACTTCTAGATGACTTGAAAGTTATAATTGCGTCTCAGATCTAAGCTATACTAAATTGATAGAAACAAATATTATCCTTATACATTCAATAATATACCATAGGATTTTAAAAAAATAGTATACACACATACACACATGCATTCACATGCAATCATGTCTTGCTTAACAACAGAGATGCATTCTAAGAAACACACTGTTAGGCAATTTCATTGCTACGTAACATCATAGGGTAAACCTGCCCAGGCTGCATGTTACAGCCTGTTGTTCTTAGGCTAAAAACCTGTACAGCATGTTATTATATAAATAGTGTAGGTAAGTATACCACAATGGTATTTGCATATCTAAACATACCTAAACATAAAAAAAGGTGCAGTAAAAATATGGTAATATAATCTTACGGGACCACCATCATATATGTGGCCCACTGTTGACTGAAATGTCATGATGTAGTACATGACTGAATGTAAAATCTATTATATGTAAGCTTCAATTTCCATAAAGCATTATTCTGAAAATTTATTTTTTAAAAAGAATCTATATATATACAGATGATGTAATCTACATTTTAAAATAACACTAGATAGTATTATTTAGGTGATGTTACTAGAGAGAACAATAAATAACTAGCACATATATGTACCAAATGGTGAAAAGTTAAAGATCTCAAGAAATGTTTGAGTATTTTTTAAAGTCCAGGATTATAATGAATAACGAACTCCATATTCCTTATTTTTTAGCATCTATCTAAATATATGAAAATGATAATAATTTGGTACAGAGAGACAACTTCTGTCCTTCAGGAAAACAGCCTGATGAAATTGTTCAAAGAATCTGAAATTTCACTCATTTTGCAAATACTTTCCTGTATGATGAAAGAACAGAGCCATGTACCAAAATGAAACCAACCTAAGTGACAAAATAGGGCCAGAATAAGGTTGCTCTTCAGTTGCTTTCCTTCTCGCCTAGGTCAAAGCCACATAAAACTGAATATAGCATACGTTTGCTCTTAGAGAAGGCTGTGGGCTTTCCATTGCTCACCATAGTGATCTAGCTCTTTTGATTTATATTTTAATCAGTTAATCTGAATCAGTTAATTCAGAAAAACAGATGAAACTTATAAAATAACCAATATTAGAAACAGAAATTTTGATTCAAAATGTCAGTCTGCATTTTATGATGATGGATGAGAGATCAGAAACCTTTGGATATAGTTTTTTCAATTGAAATATTGAGAGTGGGTCCCTTAGTCCATTCTCACACTGCTATACAGAATACCCGAGAGTAGGGCCGGGCATGGTGGCTCATGCCTGTAAGCACTTTGGGAGGCTGAGGCAGATGGATCATGAGGTCAGGAGCTCAAGACCATCCTGGTTAACACAGTGAAACCCCATTTCTGCTAAAAATACAAAAAAGTAGCCAGGCATGGTGGCACGTGCCTGTAGTCCCAGCTACTCGGGAGGCTGAAGCAGGAGAATCACTTGAACCTGGGAGGTGGAGGTTGCAATGAACCAAGATCACATCAATGCACTCCAGCCTGGGTGACAGAGCAAGACTCTGTCTCAAAACAACAACCAAAAAAAAAAAAAGAAAGAAAGAAAGAAAAGAGAAAGAAATATCTGAGAGTGGGTAATTGACAAACAAAGGAGGTTTAATTGACTCACAGTTCTGCATGGCTCGGGAGGCCTCAGGAAACTTACAATCATGGCAGAAGGGGAAGCAGGCATGTCTTACATGGTGGCAGGCAAGAGAGAGACAGAAGTTGAGCATGGGAAAAGCTACCATTTATAAAACCATCAGGTTCACTCACTGTCACAAGAACAGCATGGGGGAAATCGCCCCCATGATCCAATTATCTTCCACCAAGTCTCGCCCTCAACACTTGGGGATTACAATTCAAAATGGGATTTAGGTGGAGACACAAAACCTAACCATATCAGTGAGTTTGTCTGATACTTACCTCTGGGGTTCCACAGACAAACTCTTTTGTTGTTGTTGTTGTTTTTTTGAGATGGAGTCTCACTCTTTCATCAGGCTAGAGTGCAGTGGTATGATCTCAGCTCACTGTAATCTCTGCCTCCCAAGTTCAAGTGATTTTCCTGCCTCAGCCTCCCAAGTAGCTGGGACTACAGGCACGCACCAACACGCCCAGCTAATTTTTGTAATTTTAGTAGAAATGGGGTTTCACCATGTTGGCCAGGATGGTCTCGATCTCTTGACCTCATGATCCACCCGCCTCGGCCTCCTAAACTGCTGGGATTACAGGAGTGAGCCACCGCCTGGCCGACAAGTAGCTCTTAATCTTCAGCATATATATGCCTCACCTGGAGAGACTGTTACTCCACAGCATCCCAGGATCCACACACAGAGATTCTGTGTCAGTAGGTCTGAGGCAAATCCCACCATTCTGCTTTGCTAACTAGCTTCGAGGTCATGTTAATAGCCTTGGTCCGTGCACTGACCACGCTTTGATTAGCACTGCCATCATTGTCTGTGATTCTGGGATTGGACACCTCTGCGTTCTAGGACCGCATCACAATTCAGCTCTAGCAACAACTAAGTCACATGAAAGAATCCTAGCAAAAGTTGAGAAATATGCATTAAACATAAATATTGGGGTCAGGCATGGTGAGCTAAGATCGTGCCACTGCACTCCAGCCTGGGCGACAGAGCAAGACTCCGTTTCGGAAAAAAAAAAAAAAAAATGAATCTTGGAATCCCTTTGTAATATAGTTACTGAAACCAACCCTATAAATGCTGATTTCCTAAGCTCCAGTTTTATGACACACTAGGTTATCTCCAGTTATCTCCAGAGGTGACATAAGAGCTTCACAAAATTAATTTTACTCCATTTTAATTTAACAAGGTTCACATCTGGAAAATGAATGCAGAATTTGTTGGTTGAAGTGAAAGTAAAGAACAGCTGAATCCATTAACTCTGCTCCTATAACCTAAAGCTCTTTGCTTAATTTTGTTAAATTCATTAAGGATTTTGCTTTTAACTTGGACCTTGTGCCTCATTCTAATAGAGTGGCAAAATGCTATGGTCAAGTTGCAAACTATTTATGGAAGGGTAATTATAAATATGTAAAGGCTCTGATGAACCCAGTAACAGGCAGTGGCAGGGGTGGCGCCATCATTCCATGGTTAAGGAGATAGATGACTTACACGTCCTTCCTTTTACTAACGTGTTCACTTCCAAAGTCAATTATTGAAAGTGAAAATGATAGCCCTTAAAAACTGATGATTTATTTCTATTTATCTTTAGATTACTGGTAATTGTTTTTTAAAGGAATATACTTTTTTTTTTTCCTAAGGGGCAAAAAATCTTCTAGAAGCAAACATAAACCAACTGACTTTGCAAAAAAAAAAAAGGTTGTTATTATGACAAAATATTCAATAATGTCTCCCAATTCATCTCTGTAGCTAGTTATGGTTTTTAAATTTGTAGTCTGATTTTATATATCAAACAAGACCTGAAGTAAATGCTTACCATCTGCTTACCACATTGGTATGAGATATAAGGTTTACATAAAAGCAAAAAGCATAAGAACTCTTTGTGTGTCCTTAAAATGCTTCCATTCCTCTTAGGGAGAAAAAGATAATATATATGTAGAAAAAATACAGAAAATGTGTCGAACTGTCTGACACTGACTATTACTGAAATAGAAGTATAAAAAGGAATAATTGCTGTGGATTAGGAGAATATTGAAAAGCCTCTTGAAGGATGTGGAACTTCCACTGGACCTTTTCAATCAGAAAGATTTAGATGATGAAGGAGAAAAGACAGGGGCATCATATGAACAAAGGCAAGAGGCAGGGACTCATGTGTGTGCTGGGAGATGAGGTCTCCAGGGAGCAGTACTACTTCACTGGAACATAAGCCAGGGGCTTGACAGTAGGAGAAATAGTTTGCGAAAAGCAAAGTATTGCAAATTATGGGAAGTCCTAAAACAAGGTAGACAAATTGGACTTGATAAAGTAGGTAATAAAGAGCCATAGCAGACTTTCAGCAATGGCAATGACATGCTGTTAATTGTTTTTAGAAGATCAGCCTGGTAGACTTGAGGGAGGCGAGATTACAAGCAGGATGAAACAGTAAGAGGAGGAACACAGGCAAATCAGTGAGTGGCGCCACTTCTTGAAAAGGCAGGCAAGAAATAGAAATGGATTGGGTAAAGAAATAAATGCTAAAAACATTACAGTCATCAACTGCGGGGGGAAGGGGTAAGCCTCAACAACTACAAAGAAAACAAACTAAATAAGGACCAGAAAGGCACTTCTTTGCTGTCTTTTGAAGTAGAAAGTTATTTCTGCACATGTAAACTGTATATATATCAGTTTCTAAGTATAGCTGTGAAAGGGTCAATATTCACAGCACCTGGCTTTATAGGAAGTGCAGGCCTGAAGATGAAAAGCAACACAACTGCTTACAGTGTCTCCGATTACAGATCCTTTTGATCTTACAAAATAAAAAGCAATAAATGGGAAAGAATCCACTGACTATGTGTAATGAATCAAATAGAGCTGTGTCTAACTTTTATTGATTGCCAGTCAGCCATTTATTAATATTTAATTAGGACCAACCATGTACAAGCCAATGTGTTAGGTGCCATGGATGATGGGAACATAGAAGAGGTCAGCTGACAACTTCCCCAAGCACCACACATACATAGAAACCCGTCTTGGCCTTCTAAAGCAGTCATGAACTTGAAAACCAAGTGCCAAAGGTAAATCACTGTACTCTCTCGAACAATAACAAAACAGCTTTATCCTTTACTAAAGAAAGTTTGAATTATAGGATGACAAGAAAAGGAGGAATTCTGAAAGTAGAAAGTTTAACCACTGTGTTTGTTACAATTCCCTTTCACAAAAACGTCCATGTAAGGAGTTATAATTCTATAGCTTTTATAGTTCAAAAAGATGTAATAAAACCAGGTGTTGATTACAGGAGAGAAAAGAGGGAAGGAGAGAGACGGGGCGTGCTTAATCTTTTCCTGGTGGTATACTTTCAGTATGAGAAGCAAACATTTTCACCAGTTCATTACAAAACCTGATGGCATCCACATGTTCAAACACATATTCCATGTAAATGAATGCATTGTGATTATTATAATTAAATTTGTACCTGAAATTTATAATATATGCTGCAACACAAACTGTAGTATTTTTTTATTTAGGAATCACCTAAACTACATTGGTCAAAATGCCTTTGGGCATATTCCCTATATATACAAATATAAATGGCAAAAGCAAATACATGAATGGACTTGTGAGCAATCTCTTGTCATTTCTTCTTTTCCGTCCCACAGAGGGAAATTAAATAAGAAAATAAAAGCAAGTAAAAATAGGTAATATTTACAGCATCTTAAAATTTTAGGTCCTCTCTGATCATAAAATTGAAAAGCATGCTTGTTTGCTAAAAGGCATAGTATAATGTTAATGTACACAGCTCTATAGTGGGCCAACTTCTTTCGAGTTTTGAAGTAGGAAATTTTCTAGAATTTAAAAGAACAAAACTATTACCCAACATGAACACATTAATTAGCCAGCAAAAAAGATACCATAAGAAAGGATTAAAGAATTTTTGTCTGAAGAATTTTCTGCGCAAAACTCCTTAGCATAGTATGACAGGAGAATAAGAATGAAAAATGACAGTTCTTACCAGTTAGAAAAAAAATAGCCTATCAATAGTGACTTCTAAAACCAAAACTTCAAACATCCTTAGCAATATATTTTATTTTGCCAAATAAAAGCATAGTAGGAATGCAACTGTAAATACAGAGAAATAAGTTTTAAATGATTTTACAACATCACTTTGAGTTGTTCACATTTTCAGCGAGTAAATTCTCATGTTAAAATAAATGATTTGTTACATGAAAAAAATTGCAAAAAATAGCATGTTACATCTGAAAATATAGAAACTTTATAACATTTTATTTTATTTTATTTTTTATTTATTTTTTTATTTTTTTTGAGATGGAGTCTCGCTCTGTCGCCCAGGTTGGAGTGCAGTGGCGCAATCTCGGCTCACTGCAAACTCTGCCTCCGGGGTTCATGCCATTCTCCTGCCTCAGCCTCCCGAGTAGCTGGGACTACAGGCACCCACCACCACGCCCAGCTACTTTTTTGTATTTTTAGTAGAGACAGAGTTTCACCGTGTTAGCCAGGATGGTCTCGATCTCCTGACCTCATGATAAAGTATCATCCTACTACATACAATTTTCAAAACTCAAAATTGTGTTGCTTCTCATTTTACTGTGTGTAGTTTTGTACTAAAATTAAATGCATTAGACAGAACACAGTTACGGAATGGAAGAGTAGTTATTTGTTTTACCCTCTTTGAACATACAGATGTTCAATGATCATACCTCACCAATACATGCCTACTGCCACTCATGTTTCACTTTCCAAATACTCAGGGTTTAAAACAGAGCAGACTGCACTTTCGATAACATCTGCTACAACAAATAACAAAAAAAGAGTGTGAAGTCTGATGAATGTTTAAACAGAACATTTTTTATGGATCAGCTAAATCTTTTCTGCTTTTTAATTAAAAGTAAAGAAAATGGAACTTAATTATCCTGTAAAGATTAGCTTGTGGGCATCTTCCTGTAAATTACTTCTAATTGAAAGCAAATTGTCAAGTGACATTCAAAGTACTGTCCTTTAAAACACAGCTGTTCTACTGCTGATTTCAGTGCATTGCAGTGTTTTCTTGTTACAATACAGCATATTTGAATATTTTAACAATTTCACTGGTTTTGTATAGATTTCCGTTTAACATATCTTAATCACATTTCTTCGTGTAAAAAAGTTAGCATCCTTAAGTGGTTTGCAGCCTCTTTAGCCTATCATGAGTGCTCTCCACCGAGGTTTACTTTTTTTATTTGCTTGCTTAGAGTACCACATCTGGACAACAATGATCCAGGAAGTGGGTGATCATACTCATTAGAATACAGCCACAACCCAACTCTTTATGATACCTGTATAATTAAGCCACAGTTTATTGATGTTTTAAAACATACTACAAGTTCAAGTGAAATTCTTACTAGAAACTGAAAACAAGCAACTTTTCATAATTTAGCACTTAGAATAAAACTCCAGTCCTTTTAAAAAAATTTAAGTAAACACTAAAGGGCCATGTGACACCTGCTAACACAGGGGTTCTAATGCTAAATTTTAATATGAAGACAGATAAGAAGCAAATAAGGAGTATTAATCTATTAACCCACTAAAATATATTTCTGCTTCTATCCAGTTATATATTTATTTATCCACTAAGTATTGCTAATTAGCTACTATTGTCTAGCACTGTCCTCAGTTCTGGAGACGTAGCCAAAAAATAAAAGAGTCACAGTTCTAATGGAATTTATACTCCAGAAAAGGAGAACAGAAAATTAAACCTAGATAGCTTTTTGGTGTCAGGGACTACCTGGATTCCTAGGCATAGGTTGTTTAAAACATCTAACAACAACATCATCAACAACAACAACAAAAATCCTTGCCTGTGTGGTGTTCTTATTTCAGTTGATGGTAAATGCTTTGAAAAAAAAAAAAATCAGAATATGGTGATAACCAGTCACACAAAAGGAGGCACTACCCTATATGGGGTGACCAGGGAAGGACTCTCTACTTGGGGGACATCTGAACAGAACACAGAGTGAATTAATGCGTGCCAGGGAGACCCAGGCACAGTGCAGTATGAGAGTATGGCAGGCGGGGAGGTCCCTTCAGCATTAGGGAAGTCTCTATGAAGGAGACTTCTGATACCCAAGAAAGTAGTGTGAAAAAAGTGAAAGAAAGGTAAAGATTATGAATCATGTTGGAAGGTTTATGTTTTTGCTTAGACAATAGGATGACTCAAACCACAAACCCAACTAATACCTACTCTAATTCTCCAGATAGTATGTCTTCAAGCTGTGTATTTAGTGCAAAGCCTTTACAACACATTTATCTTATTTTGACATATTGATATGCTAATGTTGTGCTCTAGAGTGAAATCATCTGGATGAGGTGCTCTCAATGTAACTGACTGGTATAGATGAATAGGTAGGTAGGTAGGTTAGCTGGTAAGCAAGCAGGCAGGTAGGCAGGCAGGCAGGCAGGCAGGCAGACCGATAAGGTTTAAATGTTAAATGTTAACATTTTTCAGTAAGCAAAAAGCCACTTTACAATAATGCAGGACAAAAATCTGAACCACAATTTGGGCTGTGTTTCTCATGGCAATATTTATGGAGATGTCTGAAAAACGATAACCAGAAAGCAAAATTCTGAGTCTTATTCTCACCTGCTCAAGCACATCAGCAGATCCAGATAATAAAAGGGTCAAAGACAGGTTAAAAAAATGGTAAAATGAGAACTTTTGGATGTTTTTGAGTCATGCCAAAAGAACTGAAAAAAACATGTAAAAAAGGAGGATTTTCTGAACTCTTTTCAAATTAAAATCATGCTCTTCATTAATACTGAATTAATGTGGGCTACTGTTTTAATATAAATACTATTACTTTTAACAAAATTTACTGAAGAATGTTAAGAAAAACTGTGTCCTGGTAATCATATAAATTATAATTGAGACTGTTATTGTGTATTAAATAAACAGTTTAGAGCATATAATGAAAGAACAGGGATATTTTAATTAGGTATTTAAAACTTGTCAAACTTTAAGTTTCTACTGTGGTTTCAAAGTTAAAATGTTATTTTCATAAAGAAATATTTAAACCATCCAACAATGTGCAAAATCAACACAACACTATCTATTTTGTAACCAAGGCTTAGTTCCCAACTTAAGATGCATAAAGTTTAGGAAATGATGCATCCATTGGCTATAATTAAGCTCAGCTTAAAAAACTCATTCTAAATTAGTGGCTTTCTCATTTCAGCATGCAACCATTTGCAGGGCATCTTAAAACCCTGAATCCTGGGTGCCCCTCTCAAGATTCTGGCTCCAAGTCTGGAGTGTAGTTCAGTAATGTGCATTTCTAATGAGCTCCGAGGGGATGCTGATGCTACTGCCAGATCCTAGAAAAATGCCCATCTTTTTAGTTAAATAACTTCTCCATTGATTAAATATCCAAAGTTTTGCTTTTAATATAAAATTGAGCCTTTTTTCCAAAAGGAAAAATGGTCTCCCATCTTTTTCACAGCAATGAATTTGAATATATACTTTAAAAAAAATATTTGGTTCAGAGAATAAATAATTATTTCTTCCCTATGAATAGCCCAGATTTCATCATTTACACTTTTAATCAGCAATATTATCTGTAAGCCAAATTTAGTCATTAAAAGGAGGATAACCAGAAAGCAAAATTCTGAGTCTTATTCTCATCTGCTCAAGCAAATCAGGAGAAACAGTTAATGTATTTCATGGCAATTCTGATTCCAGTCAAAGGATTCTGAGTCAGGATCTTTTACGTAAGTACAAAGTCGAATTTGCACCTAAATATTCTAGTTAAATTTGATGTATAGTCAGCCCTCCTTATCTGAGGTTTCCACATCCCAGAATTCAATCAATCATAGATTGGAAATATTTACATACACACACACACACGAAATAATGCAACAATAAAAGAACGCTAATTTTAAAATACAGTATAGCCACTATTTACTAGTATTTACACTGTATTAGGTACCATAAGTAACCTAGAAATGATTTAAAGTATACAGGAGGATTGAATAAATTATATGCAAATACTATGTCATTTTCTTTTGCTTTTTGCTTTTTTCTTTTCTTTTTGAGACAGAGTCTCGCTCTGTGGCCCAAGCTGGAGTGCAATGGTGCGATCTCAGCTCACTGCAACCTCTGTCTTCCAGGTTCAAGCGATTCTCCTGCCTCAGCCTCCCCAGTAGCTGGAATTAGAGGCGTGTGCCACCACACCCAACTAATTTTTGCATTTTTAGTAGAGATGGGGTTTCACCATGTTGGCCAGGCTGGTCTCGAACTCCTGATCTCAAGTGATCCGCCCACACCAGCCTCCCAAGGTGCTAGGATTACAGGTGTGAGCCACCACACCCAGCCCATTACTAAGTCATTTTCTACCTGGGATCTAGTATCTGCTAGGGGTCCTGAAACCAATTCTCCACAGATACTGAGGGAGGACTATCTATTTCAACTGTGAAATAAGATGGAATATGATAATCTTCATATCAGGGAAGGTACGACACTTTTGTATCCTCCAAAAGTTGCCAATAAATAGATGAACCAATGAGTAAGTAAAGAGTATACTGATGTGCTAAAATATCCATTAAGGTGACATCTTATTCATTTCCTCAGTGTCCTCCAACAAAATTACAATTGCCTACCAAGTTTTCTTCTTTGCTCTCTCCCTATCCTAAGAAAGATATCTTTCCATTTTTCCTACTAATAACCTCTCATTTTCTTCATCTTTCGGCCTAAGATTCAGTCTGTGCAGTCTTCCTATCTGATTCAGTACAGTACTCTATCTTTGTATTTATCTGGTTATTTGTTCTATGAATATTTTCACTAATCAAATATCTCATAACCTTTAGAGTAGAATTTTCTGTCTCTTATTTAACCTTAGAGCACCAGGACAGGTGCTTAATGTGGAGTAGATTGCCATGTTCCTTTCCTTTTCAAAATCCACCTATGGCCAAGGAAATCATTTCTGCACACCTGAATTGCTTTAACAGACTCTCCGAAGGTGGCTGCCTTTAGCCTCTGGGCAAGTTATTGTTTAATGATACCACTTCCTGCTCAAAATGTACCTTGATATTCTGGAATTTCTAATGAGATACGAACTCTAGAAGTCTAATGCCAAATTTATAATTTCCTTCTTAATCCTTTCCTCCTGCACCCTCACCCCTTAAAAAGTATATATCATTTAATCCACTAATCTCACTGTTTGAAATTTACCCTTCAAGAAAATCTTAAAAAAGTAAAAAAACTATTGCACTAATTGAGTCATTTCAGTGTTAGTTACAAAAATTGGAAACTATTCAAATGCCTTATAATATAATGTTTAAATCAATTATAACAAATCAACTAAGAGACTACAGAGCAGAAATACAAATGACAGTCAAGAAGGCTATGTAGAAAGATGAAAAATATTTCCAGTTATAATCACAATGAAATTATATCTATACTACAATTACATGTATATTACATAAAAATATAGAAAAAGAAAAACAAGTGATGTATCATGGTAGTCAGATGTATTTTTTGTTTATATTGCTTTTGTAAGAAATTGGAGTCAGTACATATCAAATAAAGACTTCTACATCTCCCATATCTTCATCTCTGGAGTTACACAATGTATGCAATGAACTTTATGATTTAGAATCATGATGCAGAGTTTCTAGAAGGTCTTAAATCATCTTCAGTTTCATTACATTCACCTAAAAGTGAATATAAACTCTTCATTGAGAATTTCAACAAAGGTTTTAATAAAACAGAGTTTCTGGATACCCATCAGTTAAGCTCAATTAATCAAAATATCCTATGGTTCATTCCAGGTTATACCTTGTATTGTGTACAAGGACACCTAAGAGCAGATGGGTTTTGTTGTCACTTTCTTTGTTATAAGGTTTGGATACAATTACAGACCACATTACTCAGGTCCTCAGCATTGAATGGGAATTAGGCAGCTAAAGTCCACCATTCCTTTGAAAAGGAATGTCTTCCAGCTATTTTTCTTTCTTGTTATATTGAATTTTCATATGGATCTAACTATGGATAAATAAAAGCCCGAATAGCTTCATGACTGATTTATTCTCTTTTCAAAATTCTGGCCTTAAAAAAAAAAATCCAGAACCTCATCAGTTAATATTAATGCATTCACAGATTTTGCATGTCTACCAAATAATAGTAAAACCTGTAGTGGGACAATTTAAACCCAGGCTCTTGAGCTCATTTATCATCTTTTTCTGTAACCCCACAACAGTTCTTTGGAACTGAAGAAGATAAATGGATCCCTGAGAAACAAATATTTACAAATCTTTTGAAAATGATTTTTAAGTAGAAGATGAAATATTCCATTATCTATGCTGATCATATGGGAATTCACAACAGAGAGTCAAGTACAGTGTGTGCTGTTCAACCTCATAATCATTTGCAAATAAAATAAAACAATTCCAGATTTCAAACTTATAAATGAAATTTCAATGCTAGTCGTCTTTTACCCTAATTACAAAAGGGAATGTTGACTTTCTATTTTTAAATGGATGCTCTAATATGTCAATCATCTAATAAGACTTTTATTGGTTTATTCCTATACCTGCCCCCTGTCCCTCCCTTGAAAGAAATGGACAGGAGGTAAAATGCAAAAACATCAATGGCAAATTAGAATTCCTGAGTTTCATGTAGTCACAGCACACATTAGCTATTAATATACTTTTCTTCTTTATATTTCTTATAAGTGAGACACATTTCGTATAAGTAAGACAATAAACTATTGGGAAAACAGCAATATAATCAATAGCCTTTCACTTTAATTTTACAGCAAAAACTTTAGAGAAACAAACACACTGGCATTTGGATCCCAGCTAGCCATGATGAAAATCTGATGTGTGTCACATGATGAGACACTACAGAGATAACACAGAGCGCCTCTACTGAATTTCTAGAAAAGCAATTCAAATTTTAGAATGGTAGATTGTAAGTCTCTGCTTCTTATACAAATGACTTTAAAGAAAATCATACCTGCGATTGCAAAGCATGGAACAGTCAGCATTATATAAATATAACCAACACTACTTTCTGTTATTTATCACCATTTCCTTGGTCCTTACTACATGATTCTTCATCTGTCCACATAGACTATGATGCAACCTGTGAGAGGCTCAAAGAACCACCAAAATGTTCAAGTAAAGAAATAACTGTTAGAACTTGCTTCTATCAGTCGATTTTATCCCAGCATTCAAAATGTTACACTCACACACACACACAAATGTCTTCTCAATGTCCTCAAGCTGGATAGGCATGTTTTGGAAAAGTTGGTCAATCACACCGGATTAAGGTGATTTCTTGAAATAGCCCGTGATTTCAACATAACCTTTTAAGTCGTGAGTATGTTGGGAGGGGTTATCATTTTTGTTTTCTTTGTTATTATTTTTAATATGGTAAACATGTCAAACGGCTATAATATGTTTCTCTAATCCAAAAATGAATGATAAAGACAAGCAACTAATTTGAAATTTAAACAGTTGAATAAGCTGGAGGGGGTATAAAACAGAAGCTGTAAGAAAACATAATGGAATGGAAATTGCTCAAACCAACTGTGCGGTAGGGTCAAGCACTCTGACATATGCCATGTCTGTAAATGAAGAAAAGGTATGCCACATGCCACCTTGGGGTTGTGTGTGTCACTGCTGGTTCGGCATGTCATTCATTCTTTCCTGTACCTGCTTCATACTACTAGATGTTAAAACCTTTAGTCATCCTATTTGAAATATAACCTCTTGGTGTCAGGAGGAACAGAGGACACTGAACTGGGGCTTGTCTGTGTTTTCACACATTTCACACTGAATATGCATTTATTTTTCACATTAAGGTTTATGGATACATCTTATTAACTCCATAGAGTAAAAGTAACTTTGTAAGACTATACCAGTGCTAAGCGAAATCTCACAAGCTATGAAAAAAAATAAGGTTTTTATTGACATCAATGACTGGAAATTTCATGTTTCATACAGGCTTTTAATTTGCAATCAGTAAGAATTTTTAATGTTAAAAGAATAATCACCCTTAGATTGAATATTTTCTGCAAAGTATATAAAAAGTGCCTTCAGTACGTTTTTCTATCTGACACCTAAGGGTTTTCAGGGGCAGGGCGGGGGTGTTACTTATTCAAAATTGTTTAAAGTTCCAATAATATACTTTCTCAAATAAGAGAACTAAAGACCAAACTTTAATCTCCATGGATCCTTCTTTAAATCGATGTGTGCTGTTCTCCGGACATTTCATTCCACATTGTACCTATGGCTACATCTGGTTTCCTTATACTACGAGCCAGCCGTGTAAGGATAGGAACCATGATTCAAAACCAACTAGCATTTACTGAGCGCTAATGTGGCAGAGCTATTTGTAGCCATCTCCACCTACATGATCTCATCTCATTCATCGTTGGATCCTGTCATTTTGCAGCAGAAGCCCTTTCACTGACAAAATGGAGCTATGAAAAAACCCCCCTAACCCTATTCCAAATATCGGCTGTCAACTGCATTGTGGCCCAAAACAATGTCTCCAAAATGGAACTATGTCCCTGTCCTACATAAAAGGATAATGCAGGTAAATAATGTAAGAAAATTAAATTAAATGCTTATAAAGTGCCTAACAGAGTTCTTAGCACATAGGAAGGCTCTCAATGAAAGTTTTCCTTCCTTTTCCAGAAGTAATATGTAATGCACACATATATTTGCCATAACTGCATCTCACTGTTGCCCAGGAAATCTTCTGAATGAAGGAAATAAATGTTTAGTATTGTATTCTCCTCCTATTAAGTTTAATTACATATGTAACACTTAAAACAAGTATGTCAAGAACTAAATCTCTTATTTTATTTTATTTTATTTTATTTTATTTTATTATTTTTTTCAGACAGTTTCACTTTTATTGCCCAGGCTGGAATGCAATGGCGTGATATCGGCTCACTGCAACCTCCGCCTCCCGGGTTCAAGTGATTCTCCTGCCTCAGCCTCCCCAGGAGCTGGGATTATAGGCATGAACCACCACACCCGGCTAATTTTGTACTTTTAGTAGAGACGAGGTTTCTCCATGTTGGTCAGGCTGGTCTCGAACTCCCGAACTCAGTTGATCCACCTGCCTCAGCCTCCCAAAGTGCGTGAGCAACTGTGCCTGGCCCAAGAAATAAATCTATCCATTTATCTACTTCAATATCTATGCCATAACAATATTTACAGTATGTTTTTCTTTCCTTATTTTTAAGTTCAAGAGAAATCATTCATCCCAGCTGCTCGGGAGGCTGAGGCAGGAGAATGGCGTGAGTCCGGGAGGCAGAGGTTGCAGTGAGCCAAGATCGCGCCACTGCACTCCAGACTGGGCAATAGAGCTAGACTCCATCTCAAAAAAAAAAAAAAAAAGAGAGAAATCATTCAAATACTTATCAATTTCAGATACACTGTATTTTCATGGCAAATATTTATTGAAAACAATTAAATATTCAAATCAGAGAAAAAATAATATTTAGAAACATTGTATGTAAGGATAATAATGAAATTGATTTGTAAATATAAGTGGGAAAATATAATAGTACATTCTAGAAAAAAAAATGGAATCACCAAATCCTATTTGAGAGTTAGAAACAGGTCTATGTGCTTAAGTATATAATTCATTCTGGGATTATAACAACGTTATTACAGAACATTTGTATTCCCAATTTCTCTACTACATCGATCTTAACAATGGAGACACACAAAAAGAACTAGATTTGATCTGTTTTTTTCTCCCCCACAACAGTTGTGTTTGAACAAACTAAACAGTATTTCTTCCTCTTCAACTAGTCTTTTCCGTAACATTTATGAAAATATCGCCTGCTAGCTAGCCAAATACCTGAAAGAGCTTCCACACATTTAAGGAAGCATGAACTTCCCGTGATGGAAGAAATTATGCTGCTGTGCAAGGGAAATCAGAGTCATGGTACACCTCTTGACTGTGTTAGCTTAGAAACACAGGACATTAAAAAAAAAAAAAAAAAATCACGAATAAGCTAGAGATGTCAGCACAGAAACATGCTCCACATCCCTGCCTTCCAAAAGATGGAAACAAGAACAAAACTGAACTTTGGCCAAAAGATGTACAAGACTAACAAGTTTGTCGAAGTTACTGAAAAAGCTCCAGATTGTCTGAAAGTACATTATTTGGTAACCTATTATTACTGATTTGTGATAGGGGAAAAATTCTTCTGTTAAGATCCTCAAAATTTGTCAGCTGGCCTCACCAGATTTGATACCAAAATGAGTTTATTTATGATGTCAAGGCAGTTTTTTCACCAAAACATAAAAGTGTACTGACATCCTCATATATATATTAGTTGCCTATTCAATAAGATGTACACAATTACACAGCCTTTTCACTTTTGCCATAGGAATAATATATACATTTATTAGATTATAATTCAAGAACATGATCTTCTTGAATTTGAGTGCTCAGAATCACTGTTGTTCTTAACTTTCTCATTGGTGTTTAATTATTTCTTATTCAACATTAAAAATGCCCATGAATGTAAAGGGGTAAAACAGGAGTAATACAATAAAAATATTGTATTTTATATTAGTTTTAATTATTTCTTCAACTAAATAGTTGAATTCATAATAAAATTCCTCAGCTTCCTCCATTACATTGTCCATAACTTGATATAAAGGACAATGGCTTATTCATCTTTCTATTTGAGGTATTTAGAATCATGGTATATATATAAATGTTATATACACATATATACACACACACACATACACACATATATATATGTGTATATATGGATATAAATGAAGGGGGTACACAGAAATAGACCCAGGTATTGTGGGATCTGAAGCTTACACAACTAAGGACCCTCTGTAATAGGAGAATACAAAATTACAAATACATAGTGTGTATAAAAATAAATATCTACTTAGAGAAATCTTAGTAAATCACAAATGTTAAAAATCTGACCATTATATTCCCAGAAACCTAATAATGCCTGTGGCCATTCTGAACTGTGGCAGAAGGAATGTCAAAGTGGGAAGAATTAGCAGTCCTAAAAAAAAATGCAGCTAAAATATTTTAATTTTGCATATTTTGTAAAAATATAAGACCAGTTGAATATACTGCTTGAGCCCCTCCCAAGGCTTTGAGAGTTCTGACAGCTTGTTTAGCTTCCAGAAGTTTTGGTTGTTGCTTATACAATAGTGATAAGAAGGATTTGATAGATGATATGGTTTGGTTGTGTCTCCACCCAAATTTCATTTTGAACTGTAGCTCCCACAATTCCCATGTGTTTGTGGGCGGGACACAGTGAGAGGTAATTGGATCATGGGGGCAGGTCTTTCCTGTACTGTTCTCGGGATAGTGAGTAAGTCTCATGAGATCTGATGGATGTATAAAGAGGAGTTCCCCTGCACAAGTCCTCTTCTTGACCACTGCATGAAAGAAATCCCTTTACTCTTCCTGCATTTTCTGCCATGATTGTGAGGCCTCTCCAGCCATGTGGAACTGTGAGTCCATTAAACCTTCTTTTCTTTATAAATTACCCACTCTCAGGTATGTGAACATGAAAATGGACTAATACAGTAAGTACCAACTAAATCCTTCCAAAATTGAACTGAATGAAAGAAACTTAAAACATTCTGGGGCCCATCTAGAATATTAAATCACCCAGAAACCGACTCCTGTTTTACCCCTAACTTCCTAGTTGCTATTACTTCTTACCTTCCAAGGATCTACTAAATAATAAATGTAGCAAGTAGTTAACCAGGCAAACCTTCACTTCCATGCTTCCAGTGACAAGGTAGTCTTCTATCCTCAAAGAAGGCCGGGCCATTTTGAACAGCTCTAGCTATTTTACTGATGCTGAGCTCAAAAGTGCTTTCAGTGAGTAGAATGTAGAACCAGAGCACCCTTTGGAATTATTTTCTTCTGACCTATAAGGAAGAAAGCTAATTCCTTTTCTATATGAGTTCCCCAGATATCCGAATATAGCTCTCATTAAAAAAACCAGAATTTTCTTCTCCTATTAAACATTCCCAATTCCTTCAGCTACTGCCTGACTGTTATCCTGGCTGTTCACCTCCAGACATACTTGAGTTTTAAGGAGGATTATGACATTGAACACAATACCCAAGATGTGACTGGCTAGTACAAAGTACAGTAGGACTCCTGTCATTTGCTGAACATTGCAGAATGGTTCTGGAATGCAGCAACTTCCATTGAAAACTCAGTTAACTAAAACACCTATGAAGTTTTCATTTTAGCAGCAAATAAAGTTCATTTTCCCATCCTGTACTTAATAAAGTTGATTTTTTTAACCAAAATCTATATTGTTACTAAATGTTCACCAACAGTTTTAGGGTATCATTCCAGCCTGCACAGAGCTTTGAAACCTGATCTTGTTAATTCATGTTTCCCATTGAACCAGAGTAAAAGCCATTTAAATAAAAATAACTCAAGGTTTTCAGGAATGTAGTATATCCCCTCTCAGCCTTAAGCACTTGAGTCTGCCTCCAGAAGATTGTTTTTTTGTTTTTTTGTTTTTTTGGGTTTTTTTTTGGTTTTACGGACCAGACCTAGGAGTTTAGGCATAACAGGCATCGGACACAGTTTACTAAGAAACCTAGATATCTATTACTTCACATGTTGCTATTTTCGTATCCAGAAAAACAAATAATAGTTTGTAAAAGTGAAATCAGATGTTTCTCTTTCTAATAGAATCAACAAAATTGTAATCGGTAAGAGAAAGCAAGTTTTATTTTTTCTTTTCTTTTTTTCTTATATTTTCTTTTTTGCTTTGTTTTAGGAAAATTTTGTTGTTTTTAGTTTAAAGTAAATATAAGTTGAGAACTTGCATTCCCTTCTATGAGTTTCTTCAGTCTTTTCTCTGTGGCTCTCTTATACAGCTTATTTTCTTTAGATAAATAGACAAGTTGAAGTGAAAATATTAATGTCCCATTAATGTTAGTGAGCATCCGAATGTTTCACACATTCCTCTTGACTCCGTCTGCTCTGAGTCTTTTTATTTTTTCAAATTACCCAATTTGTGTTCAGTTGTGCCCTTCCATCAAGAGAAAGATTCTTCAAGAGTTCTCCTAGAGCAACTGTGCTTACTAATTCTTGGGTAATTTCTAAGAGAATATGACAATACCTGCTTTCACCTCTTAATCCTTGTGGGCTGAATCTGAATGAATGATTCAGCACAGCTCATCAACTTGACTTTCTCAAAGGAGATTTTGACATTATAACCAACATATGTGGCAGAAAGGTTAACTTATCACTTAAATATGAAACAGGTTTCTTTATAATCTCCATATTCATGAAAAGAGAGCAATAAGACATTATTAAGTGTAGGGATGTCTTCAAAGAGTACTGTCAACTCATCTATTCCTATCTGAGAAGACACATATTAGAAATCTTCAGAAGTATCAAAATCCTTTATGCAATTGTAGTTTTGCTTTTACGCCCAACTCACGTTCTCCCTCAGCAGAGGTTTACATTCACTAATAGTAGCAAATGCTCAGGCATTTAACTTAGCCATCTCCAAATAAACAACCTGTGAAGAAATTATTCCACAAAAGCCCAATGAACTTTTAGCTTGGAGTACAAAACCATAACATTTTAGAATGTTCTAGATGCTTCATAGTCACTACGGGTTCCAAAGAATCTCCACAGGGTTCTAAGGTCCCACATATCCATGGATATTAGCAGTGATACATGTTATCTAAAATGAAGTTAAAAGAGAAGTAACATGGTTTCAACCCTAAAAGTTTCACCAACTGCTACTACAACAGTAGTATTAATAGTTGATAAAAATTGCCAGTACTTATCACTTAATCTAACCAGTTACAAATTTTCATTCAGGGAAACATATATATAAAAAACGAGGATATATCAGTTGTGTTAATATTGCATATATTAATAATAATGTTATATTGTTAACATTACAGTAATATACATACTATATTGCCACATGCATTATATATTGCATTGTTACTTAACATTAATAATATCTATTTTTAATGTTATTGTATTTCAATAAAGTATTGCATTGTTAATATTACATATGTTGTGTAATACCATAATGCAGTATTTCGTGATAGAAATTCACTCTCATAATATGGACAGAATCATGTCATTGTCAGCGCGATTGCATTGCTCTCCATTTGTTGAAAATGCAAATACCATATAAATAAATGACATGTCTGAAAAATCAAAGCACATTGGAATGAGTTTCTTGAGAGCCAATATAATTATTTTGGATGGATTTGTGCATCTTTTAGAGAGTGGAAGCCCCATGAGGGTATGTTCTATGCCTGCCTTAGTAACGACATTAACTTCATTTCTGACACATCTGCTTTTTTACTGGCCTTTACACCATTCAAAAGGTAATATCGTTAAGCTGGGCCATTGGGGGCTGGGGTAGATGAGAGTCTCTAGTGGACATTTGTCTCCTCACCCTTGACAGTGGTTCCTATCCATTTTTCAAAGAAAGAGACTAATTTATGTCTCCCATCAACAGCATCAAGTTTAGGAAATTTGTGTCTAACAGATCATTGTCCGGCAGTCCCAGCAGTTACTCTTTGTCACATTATTCTATTTTATTTTCTTCGTATACTTAGGCCAATCTGAAACTGCACCGCACATTCACTGAGTTATTGTTTTTATTGTCTGTTGCCCACCTCTAGAATGTACGTTCTGTGAAAGCAGAGATCTTACCTTCCCAGTGCAGCACTGACTTCTGTACATAGAACAGTGCCAGGTAGATTCATAGAAAGATCAAAATATGTATTTGTTAATATAAATAAAATTGTACAAAATAAATTTATTAATCACAAGTCTCCATCATTAGCAAGACACATCAATACCTTTTACAAAAAAGGAAAACTACATTATATGGATTTATTGCTTTCAAAGTAAGCCATATTCTGATTTGTAGGGACATTAAAAGTAGGAATTCTACAATCAAGAAATGTATTTCATATTTATCTTCTTAAAATTTGTCAAAAATGTATGTGATTGCTAGAGTTTCTTACCAGCATGGAATAGCAAATGTCATCTGATGGTGTGATAAATCCCATGACTCCTAAAGAAATAAGGCATTTTGGTTGTTGTGGGCAGGTTTCTGAGTGATGACTTTCCAATTTCCCTAAGGCTTTTAAGAACATTGAAATTGGCTCCTGATCTCAAAGATTTTTAGAATAGGAAACAGAAATGTAGTTGCACTGGCCCATTTTACAGCTGAGAAAAAACTAACAGCCAGAAGCTCAGTGAGTCTAGATAACCCTGAGGTTATCTAAAAGGCTGGAGGTGTTTTCTCATTGCAATGGCTCCTTCATTTTTCTCAACAACTCCTTCCATTTTCTTTCATGAAAAACAGTTTGTACAGTGCATTCCACATGAGAGAAGCTCAATAAATGCCAGTTTCCTTTAGTCCTAGATTTATATTTGCTGGCAATAAATAAAAATACAATATTTTCAAATCCTCTAACAACAGACCTTAAGTTAACCCTATAATTCCTTAAGATCTCCTTTATGGCATCCATTCTTTTTAAAAATTTTTTATTATACTTTAAGTTCTAGGGTACATGTGCACAACGTATGTATACACTGGGGCATCCATTCTTATATTCTCGCACTGATGAAAACAAACAAGTTCCAAAGGGCAATTTTGCTGCTTTCAAGCTCAAAGTAAGTTTTTACACTGAAAGAATATTGTTTTTAAAAATTAAATAAAAGGAGAGTGAGAGAGAGAATATGAATGAGACACAACGTGAATGAGAGAGTTGTCAACCATTCACCATTCAGTAGCTCAGCAGGTTTGTCAAGCTCTAGATTTTGTTTTAGCTCACATTGCAGAGTTCAACTCTGATCTAACTACTAGCATGATTTTTGGGCGTCTGTTTGCAGATGCAGTAGAATTATCAATCCGAACAGACACACAATCCGGGTCCAATGTCACTTCTCCTCATTATGTTAATAGTTAATACATGCAAATGAAAACACTCTAGCAATTTGATTTCTTTGAAGATAGTTTGCATATTGTCTTAGCCATAATGACTGTACACTTCTCTCAGCCTCCATTTATGCAAGGGTAGTGTAGTTCATTTTTATCAGCTCCAGTTCATTTTGGCTGCTATTGGAAAGTATGTGCATGTTTCCTTTTTACCTTTTGCCTAATTACCATTCAGGTACCATAAGCAGATTTTTCATGCTATTGGTGTTTTTCTTAATTAAGAAACAAATGAATTCTCCCTAGCAAAAAAGATGGAACAACAGAATAAGATGCCAGGGGCTGATGTTCTGTTTCTTAATTGAAGCAGTTCTATTGTTTGGTGTCGGTAGTGAGGGGGCTGAAATGTCATAAGTGTAGAATGTTAATAGTACAAAAATAACATAAAACTACTTTTAAAAATAAAGAAAGAATACAAAAAAAAGGTGTAAGAGCTTCGAAAACATAGATTTTTATCCACATATTAATTCTGACAGTAACAAAGTAGCTTCATTTACAAATCCCTCACACTTAGAAAGCCTGAGGTTCTAACCTCAGTCCTGAGACATACGCCTGCCCTACTCTGCTGGTCTAGTTAACAGTGTCCTACTTATTTACTCTTCATCAATTAAGGAGGCACCCAGGGGAACAATTTGTTTCTTTAATTTGTGAATAAACCATTGCTACTTTAATTGGCATTCTTCTTTTTCTACCCACAGTAAAATCTCAATGTCCTACCAGTATATTCAATATGCCTTACTACAACCTTAAGGTAAGACACACGCAAATTCACAGAGACAACTCTTTCATTTCCCTTGGGATGATAAAACTTCAAGGAATTGAGGCTTTAAGACAAAGTTGAGTTTTTACTCACATCTATACTGATGGCACAAATCTGCTCTAGTGAATGGCACAAAAGATTACATATTTTTCTCTTTACTAAAAGCTGTGGACAGATATTCGTCCACTAATGGCTTTATTCCTTTCTCAGATTATGAAATTCTTGCCTTATTTAACTGAGACTTTTAAAAAATGAAAATCCATTACTATATTTTAAACAAGCTAGTAAAGATTTAACAAAAGGTATCTTATAGAGTAACATGTTTTTTTGTTTGTTTGTTTGTTTGTTTTTCTGACCGGAAAAGAACATTATAAAACAAGATCTCTAGGTATCAATTTCTAAATGACTAAGTTTCTACTGATATTGTTCATACCTGCTGTCTTTCAGGTGCCCGAGCTATGCATGAGATGCATCTAAGAGTCAAATTGAATAAAAGGAATTTAATATATATGTGAACAAAGCATATCATTACGTAGTTTTTCCCTATTTGGAAGGAAGAGGTCATAACTAACTCGTTTTTTCATAAATATCTCTATGCATAGTGATAAATAAAGGTGAATCTTTATTTATTAAAACCTAATGTTTTATAACAACATCATGGAATATCATAAAAAGAACCTTTAGGTTGCTATACAAGCATAATTCATGAGTTTTGAAAAGTAAATAAATCATTTTAATTTGAAATTATTTTTAAAACTTTTTAACAAAGTACAGAAAATATTTCATGAGTCATCCTAACGAAGAGAGTTTTTAATGGAAGAGATCTGTAAGAAACAAATTTGTAGCACACAAAATTACATACATACTTATAACTGAAGAACATTTACATGACCATTATCATTTTGAGAATCTACATTTATGTGAAGTTATAATATAACTTTGGAAGAGCTTAACTGACTCACAAAATTTGCAGTCTTATAAAGCTGTCAGTAAAGTCCTCATCTGATTATTTTTCATTTCACTAAATTTAAAAAAAACATGAACTATGACCAAAAAAATTTTCATGTCTGTTCTCTCTATGCTCTAATACATTAGAAGAGGATAGTTAAGGTCACTAATTTAATAAGGTCACACACATAATAATAAAACATGATATGATATTCAGTTATTGACTTGTTATTCATAATGTAAACTATGAAATAAGACCTAGGGACAATATTTTTCTTTCTCTCACTTTCTTGAGTTTCTATAATATTGGCAAGGGTGGGAAAGAGGAGAAAGGCAAATAATTTTGGAGCTTTGAGATTTACAACCAAATTCTATGTATGTGAAAGTGTGAACTAGGATGAAGAAAATGTTTCTTTAAGAGTGTTTCTAGAGACTTGTGAAATTTTATTTCTTCAAATTCCTCAAGTGAAGAGACTAAAAATATCTATTATCAATCTTAACCCAGTAGCACAATGTTTAGAAAACACATTTTCCTTACTCCTGCAGCAGTGTGAAACTATTGCTGCCTTGCCCCACCCCCAGTCTCTGACTTGCTAACATGGTGTCCCTGCCAAATTCTTGGCATTGGAAGTGAGGGGGAAGAGGCCATACCATAACGTGTTGATAATGAGGAGATAGAAATAGCAAACCAGCTGGATTGTCCTAATAAAGTATGTCTGGGATTTAGAGACACAACAACTATGTGTTCAGGTCATCCAAATGCATTTTAACCAACTGGTTTCTTCGATGATCTTTTGAGATACTCCAGTCAGGATCTTTCTAAAGGAATTTTATGTATTAACTTCAGAACGGTCTGGAAAAATACTAAAACAAAACAACAACAAAAACTATTCACTTTTTCTGGTAATGATTAGTATAACCAAAGCACCCCTGTGCTATTTAATACCAAGAAATGAGACAAAGTGATCTCTAACAGATTTCAGAGTTTGTAAAAACATTTACTGGTTTATAGATACCTATATCTATACATCTATATCTATAATGTGTATGTCATATAGTGTATATGTCTGCATGTATATGTCTGTGTATGTGAGAAGAGTATATTACAATTTAATATCAATCTATCTTATAAAGCTTTTCCCAGTGAAGCTCAAAATATTTTCCACATTGGGAATAAAGTATTTATTCCTTTTAAAATTACTTTAGGGTGATTTGGGCAAAATTATTCAATTGGAGTATTCAACAAGATCTTTTTATAAAACTTATTTCAACTACAAACAATATTTACCAAAACATACTTCATTTAAATATTTGTCAATTAAAACATGCAAACCAAAGACCTTTAAAATTATATTTTAGATACCTGAGGATATTTACCACTACTAGAGAACAATTTCTTTTCATGGATTTGACCTCAAAAATACTAATAATCTAGAAAAGTTTTATTACTGCATGCCTGATGCTGTTCTAAACTATTTACATGTGTGAATTCATTGAATTCTCTCAACGGCCCTTATATAAGATCTCCTTAATAATCTCTTTTTTACAAATGG
Organism: Papio anubis; assembly: GCF_008728515.1. Taxonomy (NCBI): domain Eukaryota; kingdom Metazoa; phylum Chordata; class Mammalia; order Primates; family Cercopithecidae; genus Papio; species Papio anubis. Next base: position 100,696,780 of record NC_044983.1, on the reverse strand, counting down.
GGAAACTGAGTCACAGATTAAGTAACATGCTAAAGGACACACCACAAGAAAGTGTTAGAGCAGGAACGTGAACCCCGATGAAAGACTCCAGAGTTCTGAAACACTATAACATACCCCTTCTCTAAAGAATGATTGTATAATTCAATCCCCTTCTAAATCTTAAATATATGACTTTGTGCCATACATCCATTCAAATGCCATCTGATAGGCAGCCACTGCATTTTGCACTGTAAAATTAACATGTAGGTTACCTACATCCTTATTTTCAAGTAGATAGTTTGCAACGCTATTTCTTAGGACAGTCAGACCTCTGGGCTAACACATTTCCAACAGGGTAGTTAGGGAGGGGTAGCACCATTTGATCAGAATACGCTGCACGTAGCAGGCCACCCAACTCTGAAAATGGATCCTAGTAACATCAAAAATCCTCATTACTCTTTATCCCAGAAATTTCGTGTAGTCTTCTCAGCAGAAGTAGTTCTAACTTGATCATCTTCAGTAATTTATTCTACTAGGCCTTGCTCTGCGTCTATTTTTGGTGCTGACCACTAACTTTATCATCATGAAAACCACTTGGAGCTTTTCAACAGTTGATGGCTGGAACATCAGCAGGCCACATGCAAGCCAGGGGCTGGATGCACTTTGGGTTCATTTTCCTCTGATTCTTTCCTTTACTTCTTTGGGGCTTTAGGAATAGAATTCTTGATGGCAAAACATACCACAAGAGAATAACTTTTTTCCAAAAAAAAATTAGTTCTCCATTTGCATAAAGTCATTGTATAATGCCACTGATTAGATGAATTTACTTACAGGAGCATAAGTACCTCTTGTAGTACCTCTGTCCAAACTCAGAATGTAAATTACAAAATACAATAACACCTTCAGCGCTACCTGGGTTGTTCAGAATCCACGAGAATGAATTAAATGAAACTGACCTTTTGGTCCTATGTGCCAATGAGGCTGAAAATGCTAGAAGACACCACGGTTAAAAACAACCTTTCTCAAGTTGTATTAATGTTCCTAGGCTCTACGTTCCTTCAAATGAGAGAAACAAATATTTCATTTGTTTTCAGGTTATAATTTCCCTCAACTCCGTATGTTACTTGTTTCCTAACCTTATGTCCACTTTTAAAATTATTTGACAAAAATTCAACCTATTTAATTTTCTTTCTACTCTGTCATAATTATCGGGGGTATTTATGTTATTGATGTTGGCATTTATGAATTAAAACCTTTCTATTTTCTTCAGGGGTATCCTTTCAAACCCCACTGACACTCTAAGCTTTGGTCTCTCCATGCACTCGTTCATTTCCTTCTGCTGCTGTTGCTGCTGCTGCTGCTACTGCCCACGAGAACACTTGAGATAGCCTGGAAGACTTTCAAGGATAAGAAAATCCTTAATAAGGTACAAAAAAGAGCAACATATTGGGCCCAGGGCCAACTTAAAACTATGTCTGCATATAATAATATGTATAAAAATAACAAGCATCTTAAAATCACTCAGAAGGTAAAACATTTGATACGGGTGAGAGATGAACTCTTTCGGGCAGGGCAGAATAAAATTTCTGAACTCAGGAAAACAACATCGTGGAGATAAACTTTTTGTATATCAGGGTCTAAATGAGTACACTGAATATAAAGAATAGAACTTTTATCTAAAACCAAACTATCATACACTATCAATCTGAGGTTAATAATACACCTACTACCTATGCTGCTGAGAATAGAGAAATACTATACTTTGAAAGGGAATGTATTTAAAACCGTTTTATCTGCATTGTTTCTTTTTCTAAAGTAAAAGTAAGCGTAATCTTCACTTGAGTGCTCACTTTTGGTATATTCTCATATAAACTCAGTAAGAACTCAGAGACATTTATCATTATAGCTATTCTCTCCCATAGTGTCTGAATTAGAGAGATACTAAATCATATTAAAATTATAGAGATATTATTAACATATTCCATAAAATATTTTTCTGTGCCCTACTTTCTTCCCAACTCCCAAAAGCACTTCGATCCTCTCAACTACACAAACGAAGGGAAGACAAATAATTGAAAACATAATTATAATGGCAATATATACCTGATTTGCTGCCCCCAAAACCCTCCCCCCACCACACACACACACACACACACACACACACACACACACACAGAGTTTATTACTAGCAGTAACAGCAGTGGTATGAAAATACCAACATTCACATTCCAATGTATATATTTTACTTTTTTAGTTATTCGTATTAATTTGTAACTTATTAAAATTGCATTTGGTTAAAAAATGAAAACAATATTAAGAGGCATACAGTGAAAAAAGAGTCTAAGTGCTACCGTAAACTCCCAGGCCTCATTCCCAAAGAAACCATCAACAATTTCTTGCATATTTTTTAGAAATTTTTATGAAAAATATATCTAATATCTATTCATTTTTCTTTTCAAAAACAGTACAAATAGGTGCATGCCATACTGATTTTTTTTCATTTTACAAGTCTTTGAGATATTTCCACATCAACATGAACACATTTGTCTTATCCTTTACAACACATGAGAAGGTTATACCATAATTTTATTTAACCCATCCCCTATTAATGGACATTTAGGACCTCTAAATTTTTGCTATTAGAAACCAGGCTGTAATGAGCACACGTATGAGGGTTTCTATGGGATATGTAGAATTGCTGGGTCAGAGAGTATACGTGCAATTTTAATTGCTATAACATGTCAGATTGTCTTTCAAAGAGGTTGCAACAATTGGCAATCCCAGTAACAATTACTTTGCCCACTTGCTAGTGAATATTTTTACCTCTTGATAGGCAGCTATAAAACTAGGCTAATGCATATGAATGAATGGAAAGCTACTACCAAAGACAATCTCATGAGTTAAGCACAAACAGATTCAATTAAAAAGATATGCTCTGTTCATTTATTTTTGCATGTGTTGTCTAGCCTCAATAAAATATTCAAACTAAACTACTGAAAGCACTGAGGGATGGTTTTAGCCATCAGCTACCATGTTGTTATGAAATCCGTATCTAAAAGTTAGAGGGCAGCACAGAAGGTCTAAGGTTGAATTCGACATAGCGATAATTGTTAAATTTCACAAAATGAAAGTTAACTGAAGCCCGTTGTTAGCTCAAAGGTTTTTGTTGTGGTGGTGGTTGTTTTGTTTTGTTTTGTTCTCTTCCATTTCCAAATTGGAATTTGGTAGGACCATGCAATTATCGAGCAAATACAAAATACACTGGTCAGGCTCTATTTTTCAAAATCTGCAATGATCATCAATTACCTAAAGGATGAGTTCAAGTTCTTCAACACGGCACACAAAGTCCTTTAAAAATTTGGCCCGAAATCAGCTCTCAAGATGCATTCTCTGTCACTCACATAGTTTCACCTTTGGCCACAACTATTCACTGGACCTGGAAAATGCCATGCTCCTTAATGCCTTTCTGCTCTTGGTTGAGCTATTGTTTCTGCCAGGATACAATTCCCTCTTGTGATGGCTAAATCTCCCACTCCTCCTTCAATACCCAGTTGAAATAGGACCTCATCCTAGAGACTTAACCTGACGCACTTATGAACCCCAATGCCCACATCACTTTACATCTCTATCTAACACGATTAAATCATAGTGTAATTACTATTTAATGCACCACTTGAAGGGAGAGACCATAGTCTGTATCTGCCCCAACCCCATGGCTTAACATGCTACACAAAATTAGTACTTACTATATGTTTGTTTATTGAATATTAAATGACATTTTCATTTTAGTTAAATTTAACACACATGGGTAACAATTTTTTCTTGGGGCAAAATTGTTTAAAAATATATCACAGGAAATTATGTGGGTTTTTAAAACAAATTTTCATTCATTCATTAATCTAATACTCTTTAGTATCTGCTGTGTGCCTGGTATTCTTCTAGCAACTGTAGTTACAGAAGTGAACAAGACTAGGTCACACACCCAATGAGCTTACATTCTAGTAAAAAGTCATCTAATAAACAAGTAAATAATCTAACAAATACATAAGTTATGGTCTGTAGAGCAAACTGAGGCAACTTCAAATGCAAAGGCTAAAAGAGACCTTTCTGAAGAATTGACATGTGAAGTAAGAAGTGAATGAGAAGCCAGCCATATGGAAATCTAGGAAAAGAACAGGAAGACAGGCAGCTTGGCATGATTACGGAACAGAACAAAGAACCATAAAGATAAAATGTAGTGAGTGTAAGTGGTTTATGGGTAGGAGTTGGGTAAGGAAGTGCTATAAAACAATAGTATGCTTAGTGATCAGGTCAGAGATAAGGAACAGATCATGGAGGATCTGGTAGTCCATGATCAAAAGTTTAGGTATTAATTTGCAAAGGGATGTCCACTGGAAGAGCTGTGAAGTGATATGACTTGACTTTATGTTTTTGAAAAAAAAATAATTTTGGCAAATAAAAATGAAACTGTTCCTATTTTATATTGTTACTTTTTAAAATGTAACAAGTGATCATATAGATGTCTATATAGCAATTCTTTAAAGTCCTCTTAAAGTTTTGATAGGGCTGTAAAGCCCATTGAGAAGTTCATGAAAACCATTTCCTAGAAAAATTCATGAATACACAAAATTTTTCATTAAATGTGTGGATATTCACAAACTCTTCAAAGCCTATAGACCCTAACCTAAAAATCTGTCATTCAAAATGTAATAATGTTCCTTTCTTATGATAGTAGGCACAATATGCTGTTAACATCTGTTTCATCTCCTGTAATACATGAGATTATTTCTCCACAGAAAGTACACTGGTACTAACCACAGTATAGAAACAACAAATCCCCTAACACAGGCCCTAGTAACATCCCATAACTGAACCTCCCTGTTCTTATTTCTTCAAAATGAAAACTTCCAAACCAAGAGTCAAAGAACATCAAAGAGAGTGTCAGACTCATCAGTCCAGCCACTGCATCCCAAACTCATACTCTTTCTTAAATGAGGTTTCTGAATCTGGAGGATTAATCATGGAATTGCAGTCTAGCTGGCCAGCTCCTTGATTCTTTTTTTCCATTTATAAGAACTGTTGATCATAATTATTTATTATATAACCATATATATATATACACATATATATATATATATTCCATCTGGTTCAAAACCAGACGGAATAACAAAAGAAACAACAAACAAAATAATAATGGGAGGAAAAGGTTGAACACGAAGTATTAGATATTCTATAATATTAAGGGTGTGTGTGAACACCAAAAAACAGGTTATTAACCTTTAGAGAGCTGCTCACAGATACACACACAAAAACTGAAATACCATCCAAGCAATTGGCATTCGACAATTGTGACACTGTCTTAAATTATTTTAACTGTAAAACTGAAAAATGTATCACAGACTTACACAGCGATTTTACAATAAAAATTCAATTGTTTTCTCTTTTCTCTCATGTAACAAAATTATTGACCATTATTAGCTACCATCAATAAATAATACTACCAGACTCCCATCAGCAATGTGACCATCAGAACAGGATCAGTAAAGGTCAGCACCATTTCCCTGAACCATCTTTTCTGCAAAAGTTTTTGGAACCATAACTTTATTGATTCCTCACTATTCCTGAAACACACACACACACACACACACACACACACATATGTGCATGTATATATATATATAGCCATAAATTGTTTTGTTCCATATAAATTTATATAGAAGAGTAAGAATTTAGGTCATTTTCTTATGCACTTTTCTTGGACCTATTACTAATTACTGCTGAAATGGTGATCGGTTCACCTTGCCTGATGACTTATCATGAATACCACTTCAGGTTCTGGCACAAGTGTTTTCAGGCAGTATTCCACTTATACTATCAGCAATACGGCACCTTGCAGAATTCATCTTCTTGATATTAAGCCTACAGCATTAGCTGAGACCCAACTGTCCTTTGGAGATCTGACCCTCAAAACTCAGAGAAAAACGATACATCATAGAGGATTTCTAGAGAGTATCAAACTGTCCTAAATCTAAATTCAAATCCAGGCTGTCCAAATTCCAATTCTGTCACAGTGGTACTAATTTTTATGGATAACACTGGCAACCATTTTATTCTAAAACTAGCTATTCTACTTTATGCCTGCCAGCCTGCCTGCTTGCCTTCCTCCTTTCTTTCTGAGAACATTTATCCTGTTAATTATGTTCAAATTCAGAAGTGCTCTACAACATTTTTCTATCACAGCAAAAAAACAAGCAAATATAGATTTTTAAAGGTGATTTGAATATGTGTCAAGAATTTGGAGATTTCCATTATTAAAATGCAAAGAAACATTCTAATAATCCCATCACCAACCAACAAGATTCAAGTTCAGCAAATTTTAGCACAATCATTCACTAACTATGGATCTATACAAAGTTCTCCCATTGTGCCAACCAAGGTTTCCCCAAACTCTGACATGTCTGTGTCATGCACTAGAATATTTTTTAACCTAAGCTTCTCAGAACCTATAATTCCCAAGCAGCTGGACTGATAACTCTAGATTAATTTATGAAGTAATTTTTCACCCCAGAAAACCTATATTTCTTCAAAAAGTTTTTTTTAATATTAAATTTGGCCAGGTTAAGTGCTATGATCTTTTGTAGCTCTTTACCTCATGAGATTATAATAAAATATGCAAAAAGTCATTATATATTGCGAAGTATCATATGAAATATGATTTAGTTATGAAATGAGCATATACCCTCATCCTTTATGATATCAACAAAGTAAAATCATTAAATTAAATTAACAGGGAACTAGACATACATTTCTGTTTGTAGACTGAATCTTCATGCCTTTAAATGACTATCAAATGTTAGGGCCTGGACCTAAAAGAGAGAGAATGAAACATTAATAATGTCCCACCTTGTGGGAGCTCGACATTACTTGACACTACACAGAAACTGACCTTTTTGTCCTTCAGGCTTGCCTAGCAGGCCCCATCTTCTATCGCAAAAGCCAAATCATCTGATCCCAAACTAACTGTCAACTGCCTGTGATGGTGGGGAAGCCAGACATCAATCAATCAGGTTTTATCAGACGCTCTCTTCGTTTCTCTGTTGTGCTCATCTTATCATCTGACCCAGTTGTAGCCCTGACTTCAGAAGCTTAAGCAACTTGATGACAAAATATGCGCCTGTTTGTCCAAGATGCACATTGTTAAGAAGTGGGGTGATATTTTTAGCAGCTACCTAATATATTTGCAAATGAACACTTGAATATTTCAGATTCACTCAAGTCCCAGGTTGGTCAGTTCCCCTGCACACTGAATCTTCATTTGGAGGTGGGAGGCCCAATATTTCCAAAAAATGCAAGAGTACTTATATGCAAGTCAAACAGCATTGGAAAATCTGGTTCTTTTTATGTCATTGTAAGCAGAAAGGCTACCAAAATGGGAATTTGAGAATGTCACTTCAAGAAGAGAAAGAAGAACTGATTGGTAAGTGTGCACAATACAAATTCAGACAGTTTTATCCTAAATAAAGAAAAATGACTTAGAAAATTAAAAGTCGTTTAATCTATTTATATTGACAACAGTCTTGGAAAAAACATGTTTAAACCTTCAATGCTGTTGCCAAATCTATGTTAGCTGGCTTCCTACTTTAATGGCATAGTCCAGAATATACTGCTATACATAAATAGTGGAGGTAAGAAGACAATTATGACACAGATTACAAATTTGAAATTTTCAAATTCAAAGCAGATATTTGTTCTATAATTTCTACACAAAAACAAGAAGAGTAAAATATACATATATTTTGTGGATATAAGCATTCTATGTTGGCATTAGTAACTGTCTTCTTGCCTCCCTTTGTCGTTTTTCTTCAAGGAGAAATTAAACTTTTAGATTTTTCTTAAAAATCAAAATAACAAGCTTCATGACTAATATAAGCATTCCATTAATAGGTAATGTTGTCAATATACATCCACCTCCCAATAATACATTCACTGAGCTATATATTGAAAAGCATTTAAAAACAGCATAAATTTTCTCCACAGAATGTATACAATTAAATGCATACCTTAATCATGTAAGTATGGGCTATATAACATCACGAGGTATTACACTGATATATTTGCCATGGATGAAAATGCACACCATGAAAATAATTTGTATATAGTGAGAAACACATCATTCCAAATGATCCCCACTGAATTCACAGGGTTTTATTAAAAAGAAAAAAAAAAACACAAATGCCTTTGAACTTCTCAGCACACACAAGGAGCACGAAGGCTTACCAGTCCATGGCATTTACCTTTAGGAGACATTAGATATGGGAAATTAAACAAGCTTCTACTAGAAATATGGGGGGGGGGGAGCCCTTTTATGCTATTGTAAGTAATAAAAAATAAATGTAAAACTTTTCTTGAATACCAAATATGCTAAAATTAATCTACGACAGATTTTGTCAGTTAATTATAAATAATCAGAACTTTTAGTCGAATTGTGTGTTAAGCTTTAAAGTCACTCTTCCAAATTAGGTAATCTTAATGTAGTATGCAAAGTGAAAATGCACAAAACTGAGCATATTTGCTATTTACAATTTCTATTTCATCATTATTTGAAAATACTTTGAAATACATGATTTTTAGCTATTTTTCTGCATAGAGTAAGAGAACTATGGCCCTCAATTGAACTTGAAGACTTGTCAATTCACTATTTTTCATCTTCTATTCCTCAATTTACTGCAGGCTCCCAATAATTTCAGGATATACCACAGTGAAGCGAATACAGTTTTTCTTCAAGAGTATACCATTGTTCAATATTCCAAAGGAGTAATTAATACAGAAATTAAAAGTTTAAAGTTCCATATTAACAGAAAATTTTAAAAAAGTTTTCCCCTAAGTCTAAATTTTGTAATTAATTCTTCACTCTATTAATATTTTTAAAATTTTGCAAATTTTGTGAAAAATAAAACAATTTTAGAGATTATTACTGAAAAAAATCTATGTAGATTAACTTACACTTGCAAGAAATCTTCCTACACAATATCATACAGATGTCAACTAGCTTAAAAAATATTTTTTTCTCTCTCAGTAAAAGAAGGCCCACAAAAGTTTTCCAAATGTGGATTATAATAATTCATATCATCCAAAGAATTTATTTTTCTAAGAAAGAAATCAACTGACAAATACCATTAAATATATCTTCTAATAAAGGCCCATTTAAAAATAATTTTTAAATTCGTTTTAAAATTTAAACACTAATTAAAATATAGCATTTTAGTGGCCTACACAAAAACTAGTTGTTACAGCTTTTGTGTGGGATATTAAATTTATATATTTTGTGATAGTCTATGTATAGCTTATTATATATATATTTATGAGTTGTTTATGATAAATCTGACATTAGCAACAGCCAAGTCACCTACATGAAAACATCAGACTAACACCATTCAACAGCTTCTAGCAATTCAAAGGAGAGCACTTTCACAAATAAATAAAACTAAGCAGTTAGTGACACATGACCAGATGACATGAAAGTGTACTTAATATTAACTATTATATTAGTGTCTCTTATTAGTATATTCCTTGCTTTACATACATGGGAACACTACCAGAATATTAAATAATAAATAGCATTACCTTGCAGGCTATATAAAGAGTTTTTAGCTACCCTACAGACAATGCTTGGAATGAATAATTATGTGGCATTGGTTATAGCCATCAGGCACTGAACATTCATTTTTTTAAGTCTCCAAAAGCATAAGTTGCATATAGAGTTCCCCAATCTACAAACATTTAAGTGTATTTAGTGCCCATAATCCTAAAAGAAAAGTAGAATATTTAAGGCATCATTCCTAAATCTAGCTTTTACCCTCTGGCATAACTTTTTTTTAAAGACTAATTTCCAATGATCTGATCAAAAAAATGCTCATTTGAAGTAATCAGCATATCTGAGGAATATCTACAAAATAGTGTGTATTTTGTTTCCTGGTTTTAGAAACCTATGGTCTTTTATTATATTTGTAAGCATTCTTCAAAGACATTTATTCCTTCACCTTATTGTTTAGGATTTTCCTTATTAGCAATAAGTATTTGCTAATATTAAAATATCCTCAGATAAATTTCTTCCTTGGACTTGAAAATAAATAGCAAAACTCTCTCACTGTAGACATAGGACTAGTTACCTCACACTCATCGTGAGGCAAAACTAGTCTTCAAAGTTACTTTTTAAATAGAGTTGATATTAATAAGAGACTAGGAAAGAAGAAATTAAAGAGAAAAAAGAATAGCCTTTTATTTTAACATGTGAAATCTTCACCAAAACCAATTCTACCTAATGATAATCACATATTCATTTTTAAAAGTATTTCTCAAAAGCACAAATTACTAAAGCTTTCAATAATCCTGACTAGACAATTCTTCTTTACCTTTTTGTCATCTCAAAAAGACGGCCTGACAGTAATGGTATGACACCCTCTCAGACAAGCCTCTCGGCATTAATATTTAAATCTTACCTATCCCTTGTGATTGGAATTCAGCCTCTATTCGCAAACAAAAACTAAATCAATGTTCTTAGAGTTCAAACTAGATCCCTAAACAGTTTGCCACTCTCTATGCACAGATAAGATAAACTTTCTTTGACCCAAGAGATGAAGTTGCCATGACGATCAGAGAGTCCACTTTCTATATTGATATTTTGCTGATGTAACAACAAATAGAACCAGATCCTAGTGCCGATAATGGTGATTAATTAATACTAATATTGATCCCTACAAGCAAGAGACAAGGCTATTAACTTGAAGCCTGAAAAGTCAATTGTTACCTGTGGCAGAGATACTAGGAGCTGATTTGGAAGCATAATAAACAAATGTGCTATCT